>NW_024599428.1:0-114423 GCF_004379255.2 Salvia splendens | reverse complement strand
TTGTATGCTCCATTAGTTGCAAATGCCCTTTTATGCCATCTATAGAGGTGAGATCAAGAATGAAGCTTGGGTGCTTGCATATTCTCATCTTATTTGGGGCTAGAGGCCTTGTTTCAGCTTTGGGGGAGCTATTCTAGCATGCTTTCCTTAATCGAAATCGAAGAATCGATCAAAAGGGCTTGGAATTCAAGCAAATCGATGCAGAATGGCATTGGTATAATACAATTCTATCAAATTAGGATAAAAATTGGTTTCTTGTGCTTAAATCTTGAATTTTGATCATGCAACAGGGACAATTTCT
Organism: Salvia splendens; assembly: GCF_004379255.2. Lineage (NCBI taxonomy): Eukaryota > Viridiplantae > Streptophyta > Magnoliopsida > Lamiales > Lamiaceae > Salvia > Salvia splendens. Next base: position 114,122 of record NW_024599428.1, on the reverse strand, counting down.
TGATACTTCAATTTATTGCGGCTTCATTTCTGTACTTGAGTTTGCCTTTATCCGATTTTCCCATCTTCGATTCGAGGGGTTTTTTGTGGTGCCTAATTCTCCACATAGGAATCTCAGAGCCACTGTATTACTGGCTGCATAGGTTGTTACATTCCCCTGCTTTCTTCCAACATTATCATTGGCTCCACCATAGCTCTAGAGTTCTGCATCCTTTCACAGGTTAGGAACCATACGAGAGAAACTACGTTGCTCGTGTCCTTTAACTTCGATTGATCAAGAATGAAAATGTATGTGGCTGATTTGTGCTTGTCTGCAGCTGGACATGCTACATTCTTGGAACATCTGCTGCTTTGTGTAGTTGTAGGAATCCCGACGTTGGGAACGATCTATATTGGATACGGGTCGATAAGCTTGATGTATGGTTATCTTTTGGCCTTCGATTTTCTTCAGTGTTTGGCTCATTGCAATGTTGAAGTTTTCCCCAGTAACTTGTTTGATAATTTCCCACTTCTCAAGCATATCATCCGTACACCTACGTAAGTCCATCATGTTTCTTTGTTGAATTCTTGCATATGTGAGCTTCATAGTCCTGCTTATCTGATCAAAAACCATTTTCATGCTTTTGCTGCAGATACCACAGCCTTCATCACACGGACATGGTGACTAATTTCTGCCTCTTTATGCCCTTCTACGACAGTTTATGGAAGACTACAAACGCCCAATCATGGGAGCTCCAACGAGAGATAAGTTCAAGAAAAAGTGAGGTTTCTTTCTTATCACAAAAAAAAGTAAACGAACACTTTTATCAAAAATAGTTCTTTAGAACTCAGAAAAAGTGGAACTTTGCAGAGAGCAGAGTAGCAGATTTTGTGTTTCTTGCACATGTCGTTGATGTTATATCAGCGTTACACTCTCCATTCGTTTTCCGATCATTCAGCTCAATGCCTTTCACTATAAAGCCCTTCTTGTTTCCAATGTGGCCTTTTACCTATTTGGTGATGCTTGTTATGTGGGCAAAGGCTAAAACATTCTTGTTCAGCCTTTACTATCTCAGAGGTAAATTGCACGAGACGTGGATCGTCCCTAGGTTCGGTTTTCAGGTGCATTTTGGTCCCCCTAATATACATATTTCAATATTGGCATTTGGCAGAGATAAAGGAAAGTCCTCTGAATTTTTTTTCAATTATTTTTGGCAGTATTTCTTACCTTTTGCAACAAAAGCATAAATAATCAGATAGAAGATGCTATCCTTAAAGCAGATAGGCTCGGAGTTAAGGTTATTAGTCTTGCTGCACTAAATAAGGTAAGCCTTGTCCTAACGCTGGCCTCGCCTCTTGACATCGTGGACACAAGGGTGATACATTTGTTGTTTTGATAGAACGAGAGCCTTAATGGAGGAGGGACGCTCTTTACCACCAAGCATCCCAACCTCAGAGTCAGAGTGGTTCATGGCAACACCCTCACAGCTGCTGTGATCCTACATGAGATTCCTAATGATGTAGACGAAGTTTTCTTAACCGGTGCTACTTCTAAACTTGGGAGAGCCATCGCTCTCTATCTTGCTCGTCGCAAGGTTAAAGTCTTGGTAAGTACACAGTCACATTTTTGTACATAGATCAGCTGATGGAGCCATTTGCTTCTTACTATATGCTCATTTATTGATCCTAGAATCACGTCGTCTTTAAACTTAAAAACATGTCTGAACGCAGATGCTGACGCTGTCGGCAGAGAGATTCAACAAGATTCAGAAAGAAGCACCACTAGACTGCCAAAAACACTTAGTTCAAGTCACTAAGTATCAGGCAGCACAACACTGTAAGGTGATTCTATGTCCATCTCAACTCTTCAATTCTACTCAATTTTCAACCTTGTACTGACAATTCAAGAATCTTCCAGACATGGATAATCGGAAAGTGGACGACGCCTAGAGAGCAGTACTGGGCTCCATCAGGAACACATTTCCACCAGTTTGTGGTTCCTCCCATCATCCCTTTTAGAAGGGACTGCACTTATGGGAAGCTGGCAGCAATGAGGCTGCCAGATGACGTTGAGGGGCTCGGATCATGCGAGGTATGCACCTGAGAACGCGTAAAATACGATCATTCTTGAAACTTTTACTACTGTCCTAACACTAGAAACTTTCCTTTTCTTCTCAAGTACACAATGGGAAGAGGTGTGGTGCATGCTTGTCATGCAGGAGGAGTTGTACATTTTCTTGAAGGATGGAAGCATCACGAGGTTGGGGCGATCAACGTCGATCAGATTGATATTGTGTGGGAGGCGGCACTTATACACGGCTCAAGCCATTGTAGAATATGCCAAGACCGAAGAATTATGCACGCATACAAAAAAGAATTGTGCGCTATACCAATGGAATGTGTAGCATACTACTCACTTTCCACTTTTTTTTTTTCCATGATTTTTCGACTCATGCTTTCTTTTCTGGTATTCTTTTTCCAAATAAAAGTGGAATTACAGGGTAAAAGATTATATACACGATCAAAATGTGATATATCAAAGTCTTATTTCACATGACATGTTTATCTTAGACTTTTACTTGAAGATATTATAAACTGTTAGTATAAAGTTATATAGAGTCAAGTACAAATATTGATACAGTTGGAATGTTACAAGCTATTTCAAGAATGGGTTATAAAGCTTAGATCCTGAAATGAAGAGAAAAGAGCCCTCCTCCTACAAACAACCTACACTTGTGCTCAATTCACACACCTTACTCACTAACTGCACATATAAATACTCTCCTCCACTCATCATCAATCATCATCATCATCTGTCTCTATCTCCCACTACCAAAACAACAAGTTGAAAATGAGTGTTATTCCCTCATTTCTGATCTTGTCTCTCCTTCTGTTGATCCATAGTAGTAATGGGTTTGACATCACCCAAATCCTGAACCAATACCCGGATTTCAGCAACTTCAACAGCTACCTCACACAGACCAACCTAGCGAGCGCCATCAACAGCCGCAACACGATCACCGTCCTTGTCGTGGACAACGCCAACATTGCCTCCCTTTCGAGCAGATCACCCGACGTCATCAAGAACATCCTCAGCGTACACATCATCCTCGATTACTACGATGTCACCAAGCTCCAACAGCTCACGGCCACCTCTCCCCTCCCCACCACCTTTTTCCAGAGAGCACCGGCCTCGCTCTAGGCCAGCAAGGCTTCTTGAACGTGACTCACCCGAGCACAGCTAGCATCACATTCGGCTCTGCCATGCCCGGCTCCACCCAAAGCTCCACCCTTGTCAAGTCTGTCACCTCAGAGCCTTACAACTTATCAATTCTCCAAATCAGCAGTCCCATCATTCCCCAAAGCATTGATGGTGTCAAAACCTCAGCCCCCGCGGCCACCACTGCCGCCACGGCCACTCCCCCTCCCCCTCCCCCAGCACCCGCCACTGCCAACGCCACCACCACCACTCCCCCTCCCCCCCCAGCACCCGCCACTGCCAACGCCACCACCACCACACCACTCCCCCTCCCCCAGCACTAGCCACTGCCAACGCCACCACCGCCACTCCCCCACCCGCCAATGCCACAGCCACAGCCACTCCTCCACCCGCCAATGCCACGGTCACGGCCCCACCAACACCAGCTCCCCAACCAAGGCTGCTGCCCCTCCAACTAAGGCAGCAGCCCCAACAAAGGCTGCTGCCCCAACCAAGGCGGCTGCTCCAACTAAGGCGGCTGCGCCAACCAAGGCGGCTGCTCCAACTAAGGCGGCTGCACCAACCAAGGCAGCTGCCCCAACCGTGGCGACCACTCCATCTGATGCCCCGGGCTCAGCCTCGTCCCCTGCTGCATCGGCAGATGATACTCCGGCATCAGATGAACCGGGTTCGAGCACACCTGCAGCCAAGGGTGCAGCAGCGGCGCTAGAAATTGGCGTGGCCGTGGTATGCACAATGGCGTTGTCCACTCTCCAGCTAGCATCAACGATATGAGACAAGACGTGGAAATATTGAAAGGATTTTTGTAGAGTTGTTAGCACATACATACTACTATAATTTTGTCGGATCATTATAGGAGGCGGGCAAACCCCTCAACAACAATAAGTCATTGAAAGGATTGCAAATCTTTTCCTTGATGAAATGGAAATGACAATAATCAGCCTTTTAAACTTGTGTTTTCAACTTTCTCTCATGCATTATTTGAGCCACAACACAACGTTAATTCTGGCCATTGTTGCGACTGGAAAATCTGATTACACTTATTTTTTTTATTGGAGTGTGAAGAACCAAAATCATTCACTTCCAAGCATGAAATTAATTTGTGAAACTCGAATATTATGGAATTTAAGTGTGTACTATGTTCATCTTGATAAAATAAATAATTAAACTTCAAACTTGAGTTCAGTCAGTAATACTATCGGCTATCTAGTCCAATTATATAAATTAACATCTCAATTTCACATAATCTTTTCAAATATCTTCTTTAAAGGGAAATTAATTGAAACGGGATTAAAAATATTTACGGTTTGAACCGGAATTGAACCGCCTCCTCCCTACACGGGCTGGTTATGAATCCTCCCTTTGAAGAGCTGCAAACCACCGGTTTTCTACCGTCGACATCACTAGCTTTGATAGTTAAGGCTTTCATTTGCTAAGAAATTTTTATAATAATTTTCCTAAATCAAATAATATATTCATTTATTAATTTTTGCAAGGTATAACTATATTTTTATATAATTTTCATAAAACCACGCAAACCTTTTAACTACACCCATTTTTTAAACCAGTAAAATTTTCACATTATTAATACATTTAATAAGCTATCATCATATTTAAGAGAAGTTTTATCATAATAATCGTTAAGTCAAACAAATAAAAGAATAACTTGACTATAATAAAAGGTTTTATTTTCATAAAAAATAATAAATGTTCTGAAAATGTACTTATAGAATGTGAAAAAAACATTTTGTTTTAAAAAATTCATAAATAGAGAAAAGTCTATTTGGTGTAAGTATTAGTAGTATTTTTTTCTTTACATATATCTATGAGCAACTAAATTATTCAGTCATTATTGATATATGATATGATCAATAACTAGTTTAATTTGCTAACTTGTCAATTCTATATGTTAAAAATGCAACACGATTATATTAGTCTATCAATACAAATTTAGTTGACATACTCATACCTTTGTTTTGATATCTATATTTAAACTTTTAAAACAAAGAAGTACTATGTCAACTAAACTTGTGTTAATATAACCATATTGATATTATTAATTCTGTGTTATATTTAGTTTGATTATAACAACTCTAAAAATTGTTATAATATTGTTAATTTATAAATATGGAAAAATTAAAATCCATTTAAAAAAATAGTAGAAGTTATATAAATGGAACAAGTTAGCATTTGAGTGTTATGTAATTTTGAAGAGTAGTCTATAGGAACACTAGGGAGAAATTAGTACTCGTATATAAAAACAAATAGATACTATGGTTGATGCAAGCCTAAAGAAAAGCAGTATATTCACAAATGAGGGTTCTAGAACAGTGATAACATAACATTTTAGATGCTCTTAATCAAATGAGGTAACGGTCATTGGTTGGCATTGAAATTAAAGTTTATCCAATACTTCAACAACTAAATTACTAGAATAAAATTCAGGAAATACCACAAAATAACTACTACAACTCCTACAACCTATATGAAGAAAAACAAGTAGTGTAAATTGAAGTAAATCTATTTTAAGAAAGGAGAAGTTATACCAATTCTTAGACCACACCTGCGTGTTCCTTCCCAGCCAACCATCTCCACCTTTTAGGAGAGCGAACCTTTCTCCTACAAACCACCTATACTCATGGCTCACATACTTCATATACAAATACCATTTCCTCCCCACTCTTCACTTCCATTATTCTTCTTCTTCTCTCATCACTCCTCTCTCAAAAATCAAAATGAACATGAAAATGTCTCCCCCCCTCTCTCTCCTTCTCTCCCTCTTCATCTTCTCACTCCACTCTGCCTACGCCCACGACATCACCCACTCCTCAACCAATACCCCGAGTCGCCACCTTCAACAGCTACCTCTCCCAGACCAACCTTGCCGCCGAGATCAACGCCCGCAACACCATCACCCTCCTCGTCCTCGACAACGGCAGCCTCTCCCCCTCTCCGGGAAGCCCGTCGAGCTCATCAGGAGCATCCTCTCCGTGCACGTCCTCCTTGACTACTACGATGCCCAAGGCTGCAGACTCAAGCCGCCAGCCGCAACCTCATGACCACCCTCTTCCAGACACCGGCCTCGCCCGCGGCCAGCAGGGCTTCGTCAGCGTCTCCAGCCCCGCAGTCGGCAGCTTCTCCTTCGGCTCAGCCATGCCCGGATCCCCACTTGACTCGAGCCTCATCAAATCTGTTCTCCTAGAGCCTTACAACATCTCAATTCTACAAGTCAGCAGTGTTATCATGCCTCAGGGGATTGATGGCACCAAAACTTCCTCTCCGCCGGCCACCTCCCCTCCCGCCACCACCGTTGCAACCCCTCCTGCTCTAGCCACGGCCCGCTGCAACCCCTCCTCTTCTAGCCACCGTTTCTGGAACCCCTCCACCTCCAGCAACCGCCCCGCTGCAACCCCTCCTCTTCTAGCCACCGTTGCTGGAACCCCTCCACCTCCAGCCACCGCCGCTGCAACCCCTCCTCTTCTAGCCACCGTTGCTGGAACCCCTCCACCTCCAGCCACCGCCGCTGCAACCCCTCCTCTTCTAGCCACCGTTGCTGGAACCCCTCCACCTCCAGCCACCGCCGCTGCAACCCCTCCTCTTCTAGCCACCGTTGCTGGAATACCTCCACCTCCAGCCACCGCCGCTGCAACCCCTCCGCCAACCACATTACCTTCTCTACCAATTCTGCCACCACTAGCAAGCTTGCTTCCGATCCCATCAACGGCTCCACCAACACCGAGCGCAGCCACAGTCCCAGCCCTGGCTCCACCAACACCGAGCGCAGCCACAGTCCCAGCCCTGGCTCCACCAACACCGAGCGCAGCCACTGTCCCAGCCCTGGCTCCATCAACACCGAGAGCAGCCCCAGTCCCAGCCCTGGCTCCACTAACACCGAGTGCAGCCACTGTCCCAGCCCTGGCTCCACCAACACCGAGCATTGCTGCTCCCCTTCCATCTACCGCCGCACCAAAGGCGAGCACTGCTCCTGTCGCAGCTGCAACCACACCAACGCTGAGCAAGGCCCCTTTACCTTCAAAATTCCCGCCACCAGTTTCTTCCAGGCCATCCGCATCCCCAGCCTCAACACCAACGGCTAACGCCCCTGGTTCAGCTATGGCTCCAGGTGTAGAGGGACCGTCATCAGAGGTTGGAGGAGCAACTCCAGCCGGAGGTAAACCAGCAGCAAAGAGCGCGGCCACACCTCTTGGTTACGGCCTTGGTCTCTTGTTTACAATGGTGTTGTCCAGCATTTACCTAGCATCAACAGTTTGATACAGCAACCGGTTATCAAAATGTTTAACTTTTACAACTCTGTTTTTTCAAGAGTTGTTCGGATCTGTCATGAGGTGGGGAGCCCCTCAACTAGAATAAGTCATTGAAAGAGTTGTAATTCTTCCCTTGATAGCATTCACAATAATCAACTTCTCTCAACAATGTATACTGTCAAATTCATTCCTCTAGCTAAATTGTGAAGATTGCCATGTAAAATTTAGCATTGACAAAATAAAAGTGGACTAAAGGTGATCATCAACATGGCATATTATACATATTGCACAAGTTTATCGGTACAAATTTTTGTGGCTTACTGCTGTGATAAATATATTAAAGTTTAAGATCCAAGCTGCAAGAACCTTTGTGCCATGGGATGCTTAGCCTCGGAGAGGCAATCAGGTTTCAAGATTTCAACAATCTCCCCATCTACAACGAGGCACACCACATCGGCAATCCTCTGGATCTGTCTGATGCTGTGAGACACTATAACGATTGTCATTTCTTGTTCCTTCTTCAGCCTTACCAGAGCATTTTCTATGTTCTCGGTTGATATCGGATCCAATGCGCTCGTTGGCTCGTCAAGCAGCAAAACCTTCACAGAAAAAGGGGTTTCCAGATTAAATAGCAGACCAATTATCTCGAGCACAATGTACTTGGGATTTACTAGAAGTTTGTTTCAGGTCACCTCAGGCTCATTAGCTAAGGTTCTTGCAAGAGCAACCCTTTGCACCTGACCAACAGATAGCTCTCCTCCAGACTTGCTGTAGAAAGAGGAATTGAGATCTGAAAGAGCCAATAACTTGTACACCTCATTGTCGCTTAGTTTGTTTCCCTTCAACTGTGGTCCAAAACGCACGTTGTCTGCAACAGTTCCTGCAACAAGTTCACTCCATTTTACTCGATATGTGACAGAACAAGGAGAGTAAAAGTTACCAAAACTATGTGGAACTTAGAACAAAGCATGCCATCGAACCACGTTACTCAAATACTAAGATATCTAGAGCTAAAAAGCTTGCTTCTAACAAGAATTGTGAAAGTAGACTTCACTTTCAATTCACTCATTGCAATAATGGAACAGCGTCAAGCTGAAAAGCAGCCTTACTTTCATTCTAAATGGATCAAAACACACAAAAACTAATCAAATTTTATGATCATCTAGCTAATTCACTGCCAACTCTAAGCAATTCCCATCGACATCAAGATACAAACATCTTTACCTTCGAACAGCACAGGAAGCTGAAACAGCATACCAACTTTTCGACGAAGGCTGAGGACATCAAGCTGACAGATATCCACACCATCCAAGAACACTGTGGCAGAGGCAGGCTCCCATAACCGGTTGAGGGTGCGGAGAAATGTGGATTTCCCGCTGCCACTCGGCCCGATCACCCCCATGATCAGTCCTTTGGGAATGTCTAGGTTGAGTTTGTTCAGTATTCTTACACCCTTGTCAGAAACCCTTGTCAGATCCCTCACCTCTATTTTCATTTCAGGAGAGTGCCCATCTACCAAACCTAGCAGACGCTCTCCTCCTCCATCCACTACAGCAATTCAAAAATCATTCGAGAACAATTTCAAGAATCCAAGAAAAAAAAAATCTTTCATCATTTCAGAGCTGTACAAGTAATTATCCACAAATTCAAGAACAAGAAATAAAAATTATTTCAAATTTTGATCTTTATTTAATTCCTTTGACAGATAAACTCACCTAGAGGCCTAATGCACAGAAACTCAAGCACACTTTCATTGCACAAACAGAAAGGAATTATAATGATAATAAGAATTTCATCAACATTACACTGGTAACAGAAATTCGATAAACCATATCAGAATTAGTTACTCTAGTGGCAAGAAACAGTTAAGCTTAAATCATCGAAAATAGAGGAAGTGGGGATGGATGAAATGTAACCTTCAAAAGCTGCTTCCATTTGCTGAAGCAGAGCGTTTGTAGAAGAAAGATTGGATTTTTTTCGGTGTCTTTACAGAATTGTGTAGCCAAAAAGTAGAGGTTCAGTAGTAACCTTCCTGAGATGGACAAGAAAAATGAGTGGGCAGGGAATCAAGAACTGGACAGTAGTTTAGTGTGTAACGTCTACTACTTTGGCAAAATAATGAATTAGGATTAAATTTAAATTTAAAATGTTTGGACCCATAAATGTGTAGGAAGTTTTTGCACCTCATCCTAATTTAAAAACACTTTACGAGCGTGTACTGATCATCCTCCATTTAATCTTATTGGTGTTAATTATTAACTTGTCAAGTCATGGAGTAGTACATAAAATTTGTGTGTATAAAAAAGTGCGTTTGGGAGAGCTTGATCAAGTTCAAACCAACTTGACAATTAGTATAAAGTTTGTATAAAAGTTTAAAGCTTATTTGATTTGACATTTATGTTTAATTGTAGGACGAAATGCAAATAATTATATTATTCTCAAAAGAGAGACACTACAGCTTCAAAATGTGGGTGACCTTTTTTTTCTTCTAAAATTGGATATTAGGTCATTCACGTCCATGTCTCAATACCGTCTCAATACCGTCTCATTCCTTAACTATTCATGGGCATCACTGCACATTTTTACCTCATTTCTTAACTAAAAGACAGCATCTGCAACCCTTCATGTCTTAACCATCTCATCCGTTAACTATTCATTCAATTTCAATTTTTATTTTTATTTCCAACAAATTCAATTAATAAAAACGCACTTCATTAAATAAAAGAAAATTATAATTTAAAATCCTAAAAAAATAAAAAACACATAAAAAATAAAAAAAATTAAATTCAAACGGTAATATTACCGTTTTAAAATTTTAGTTTTTAATATTTTTTTTCGAAAAATCGTTTTTTTTTAAATTATTGCGTCAGCATGACGACGCCCACTCGCGGACTGGCGAGTGGGCGTCACGCCTCGCGCCAGAGCTCGCCAGCTTCATCGAGGCGGAGGGACACGCGACGCGACGGGAGGGCTGCATCGCTATCTCGATGCTGGCTCGTCTCGCCGAGACGAGTCCGAGCCCGCATCGAGATGGCGATGCGGATGCTCTTAGGCATTTTTTACACGATCAAAACTGATATTACATGATTAAACTTGATTTACACGATAAAATTTGATATACACGATTTAAACTTGATTTATTCGAATTTAGAGAATAGAACTAAAGATTAAGTTGGGAATAAAAATAATAATAATATTTTTAAAGGTTTATCCGACCATAACTCAACTCAAAATTATCGAGTTCCTGATGGGTGAATCCGGTAAGAACATGGACCCAATAAGCATTTACCGAAACCATTAATTTCGCGCGTGTTCGTGTCAAGTAAAAAATTTTAGGCCTAATTTTGTCACTAAAATTGGAGTTTGTTTCATTATAAAAGCAAAGAATTAGTGCATATATTATGGACTCCGACATACAAAAACGTTGTGATTTCAAAAATTGAAATAGAAAGTGATAGTTTTGTTGGAGTTAATGATTATGGGCGGTCTGTGGTCTTTGTTAATTGTCGTTCGTACTTAAAAAGAGTGCATTGATTGTGTCAAGATTTCAAAATATGTGGTGATCAAGTACATACATAGAGAAGATAATTTTGTTCTTGATTATTTGTCACATTATGCTTATATTTCATAGAGGAGTTCATGTTTTGGAAACATTCCAACAAAGTATCTATAGTTAGATTTTGCATGATAAATTAGATGATTCATCTTAGTTAGTTTCATTGTATCCGAGATTAATTTGCCCACTTTCTTTACCAAAAATATAAATAAATGTCTAGATTGAGTCGTATTTCTATTTAGGATGTTCCTACCAAGTTAAGTCATTTTATTTTTTGACAAAAAACAAAACATCCAATCACTCTTACTTTATTCCATCACCTACGTTACTCTCTCTTTAGACCATCCTCGATACACACCCTAGCCACCACCCTAGCCGGCTGCGTGCGGCCAGGCGGTCGGCTAGGGTGCGACCGAACCGGCTAAGCGGTGGCTAGGCGCCTATTGCACACCGACCACCGAGCTGAGCTAATTTTTCATTTTTATTTTATTTATTTATTATTATTTTTATTTCTACTCTATATATACAAGTCCATTGCACTTTTTTTAAATATTTGAAAAACACCAACAATTAAAATGAATTAAATTGGAGGCCAGAGCATTGGCTAGGCTGTGGAAAGGGCATGATGATGTGGCAGGAGTAGAGGTGCCCACGGTTTCGGAATCGCCGGTTCCGATTTTAGAAATTGGCAGACCGGAACTGAACCGCGAGGGTGTTTCGCGGTTACGGTTCGGGTTCCAAAACTGCTGGTTTCAGTTTCGGTTCCGAACCGACAGTTTTTCGGAGGTTTTTTTTTTTATCGTTTTTCATGGTTCTGAACCGCCAGCTTTTTGCGGATCCGGCTTGGTTTCACTGTTTTTTGGCGGTTTTTCACCGTTCCGGTTTTGAACCGCCCGTAACCGACAGATCCGACACGGTTTCAGTTTGAAATTTTTTGAACCTGAACCGAACCACGGTTCAAAAATCGACGGTTTCGGTTTCAATCACCGGATCGGTAAACCTTGGGCAGGTCTAGGCAGGAGGAATTTTAAGCTGGGTTGTTGCTGGGACATTCCTATTTTGGATGCTCTTATCTTTTCTATTTTATTTCTCTCTCCTATTTTTTAATCTAATTTTGTAATCTTTGTGCTTAAATATTTTGACTCAACTTAATTGAGACTAATGGAATATTAAGCAAAACATGTTAATTGTCCTTCTTCTTCTTAGGAGGTTTCGTTTTTTTTTTTCTGTTTTTTGTTAATTGTCTTTTCTTAGGAGGTTTAGTTGAGATAGTTAAAGTTATACTTGTGCGTTTAAAGTTCAAATGACCTAGCATTTAATGAGCCTGCATAATAACAACTATGGTCAAACAAATCATATAATCGCTCTTACTCAATCACCTACTTTACTTTTTATTAGCTTTTATATTTTTTCTTTATCTCCTATTTTAATTTATTATTATTTAATCATTTAACATAATTTCTTAATCTAACGTATAAAAAAAATTACTACTACAATTTAGTTGAGACCGGAGGGTGTATTTTATTTCTCACCCAAAGATTAATAGGAAAATAATATAAAAATCCCCATGAGTTACTTATCCACATTCGCAGTTGAGGAGAGTGTTTTTTCGGTGCAATAACATAAGAGCACGTCACTTAAAACTTACCAATGATACGGCGAGTAGTTATCACGGATCTATAAGAGCGTGGTATCCAAAACCTTCTAAAAGAAGAAATTTATAATGCCAAACTGATATTCCCCCTGCCAGATCGAAATACAATATCTACTGCGCAACGTACAACATTCCTATGTTGTATACCGTGCATCAACGATTGTACCTCTCTACGAAATTACACAAAAAACACATTTACTTTCTACAGACAGAAATCGAAGAGAGAGAGAAAGAGCGAAGAGAGAGAAAGGGTGTATCGATCAAAGAGGAAAACAAAGAGAAGGGTCTTCTCAAATTTCTGATTCAGAATCGTTCTGCAAGAAATTTTTAGAGAGTTAATTGGGGAATGCGAAGCAAGAATTTGAAGCAATGGTGGGAGAAGCTACATGATGGGTCAGAGTTAGTAGTTAAAAAAGATTTGAAGAAAATAAGGCTGGAAGTGTTATGTGATTAAATTTTGTGTTGAATCTGAATTTCGGGAGCTTCAATAAGGTCAGCCCATTTGTAATTTTGTTGGTTTGAACTCAAATTTTTGTCCAAGTTTGAATCTTTATGCTTAGTTGATTCAATTTTTTTGTTCAAGTTTGAATTCTGAGCGTAAAAATCTGAGCTTGAAGTTCAGAATTCAAGCTTGAATCTTTCATTGAGGGAGTGGCATTTTGGTTATTGTTGAATTTGTATAATACAGGTGAAAATGGTGGGCGGTTTACTTGGAGTTGCATGGACGTATCTGGATTTGGGGGTCTAGTTCAATAAAGGGGATGTTTGGATGGTAATTGTGAATTTCGTGGTTGGTGTAGAAGAATTTGTGAATTATCTTGAATTTGGGGTTTTGGAGGGAGACTCAATTTTAATTGGAAGTTTGAGATCTCAGGGCTTGGACTCGAGCCTCAAATTGCTTTAGTGTTTGAAACTGAAGTGTTGGAGATGAGCCATAGCTTTGACCGTTTTAGGGTTTTTTTAGAGGGATTGGATATTTGGAAACTGGGTTATTGGAGATGTAGCAGCTAAAAACCCTAACTCATTGAAGGTGCTGTAAGGTTGTGTGCAAGTGTGTGTTTCTGTTATATTGATTTTAGTGTAGAGATAGAGACAGAGAGAGATGCAACCACCACATCACTATTCGCGGATCAATCTTGCTGAATTGAAAGCTCAGTTAGTCAAGAAAGTTGGGCCAGAGGGGTCAAAGCAATACTTTTATTTCCTTCATATGTTCTTGAGTTTGAAATTGAGTAAGGTTGAGTTCAATAAGCTGTGTCTTAGAATTATTGGCCGGGAGAATATTCCCCTTCACAATCAGTTGATTCGTTCAATACTGAGAAATGCTTGTAGTGCAAAGACACCACCGCCGGCCAATCAGAAGGATGATGTTTCGAGACATGGTGTGCACCTTGCCGGCAAGGATATGTCCACTGACAGTCTCCTGCAAAACGGGTCCCACGCCAATGTAGCTCAGGCTTCTGGTTCACCCTGTTTATCAAATGGAGGTGGTGATCTGCTACCTCTCTCGCCTCGAAAGGTCAGGACGAATATCCGTGACCGGAAAACTGGTGACCGTCGTAGTGCCCTTGGACCTAATGGGAAGGCTAGTTTTGCTACCCACCTTCCTGCTGCTACTCTGTCAAGTGACTTTGGTGCTGTGTTGGAGAATGGAGATTTGAATCCACCTGATATGAGAAGGCTACTGAAGCAATCAGGGAGCGAAAATGAGATCTTGGCCCCAAATGCTGCTAAAATGTCCATCGATAGGAGATCTCTGGATGTTTCAGCTCCTTCATGTAGCAAAGATCAAACTGAGTTGATCGTCAGTGATGATGGGAATGAGGCTTCTGCTAGGAGTCCACTTCGAGCTCCCCTTGGGGTTCAGTTACGTCCTGTTAGCATTGGTGGGGCACACAGAGCTCTGCCTCTATCGAGGAGCAGTAGATGTCTTGGCTCATATAGCAATGGTTCTTTGTTGGACAGTCTAACATTAAGGGAACGGATGGAGCAGATTGCTCTCGTACAGGGTCTTGAAGGGGTTTCAGTGGATTCTGCCAACATATTGAACCACGGTTTAGATGCTTACATGAAAGGATTGATTAGATCGTGCATCGAGCTTGTAGGGTCAAGATCGGGGCATGAGACAACGGAGAACAAACCCAACAAGCATCCCAGTTATATGAAGCTGATAAACGGTGTAAAACCAGGTCATCAATATCTGATGCAACATAGTGGGAAGACGATGGAAGTGCAAGACCAAAGAAGTCAGTCCCCCATTTCGTTACAGGACTTTAGAGTAGCCATGGAGCTGAATCCTCGAAAACTTGGTGAAGACTGGCCGTTGTTACTGGAGAAGATATGTACACATGCATTTGAAGAATAGCGGGGAGCTCCCATTTTTATGGTTCATAGTTGAGTAATTAGTCCTACTGGATCTCAAGGCATGCTTGTGCTGCCACTCTTCTGGCCCTGGTGTGGATTTAGTAGCTCAAATTCATGACCGGTCCAGGGCAAAAGCAGGAATATCTATTCCATTCTGCTTCTGGCTTCTCTTCAATCCAAAAAACCCATTATTAGCGACCACTGTGATGAGCTGAATGCACGAATCTAAGGTCGCGCTCGCTGTTGTATGATTAGCTTGATCCCAAGTTCTTTTTTTTGTTTCTTTGTCCTGTAATTTACAGTGAGAAATTTGTAGAACAGTTTTGCAGGAATAATTTGTGTAGTTCAGTGGAAAAAGTGGTGGGGTTGCATGATACAATAGTCATGTGTATGTACCATCCAGATTGGTTGGGATCTTAATATTAACAATACAGTTTAACCACTTGCTTCCATTCTGTGCTCTGTCCTCTCCTTCTTTGATAACATTTTACATTACTGTTTCCAAAAGTATGATTACTTATACGTTTCTTACTTGTTTAGTTATGTCGTCTTCTGTGATGATGGTCGTTGATTCATTGCTAAAGATCCGGCCTTGCATTTTATTTGGCTGCGTTAGTACATCATGTATATAGCATGCTAATTTCATGTGCACCAGCAATGCTTTTTTGTTATAGAGGATTCATTTATAAGTAAAAACATGATGAAACTAGTTTATTCCATAATGCTTTATCTCTTCCCTTGAATGGTAAGGGCATACTTTTTTTGGTAGACCAGTTTCTATGTATCTTGCAGGTTGCGTTGCAATCTTGAAATCTGATGGATTACTCCAAGAACAGAGATATTGGTCAGTGCCTAAAATCTTTGGTATATATGGTATTCCTTTTTCTTGCTTCTCTCATTGCTACTTCCTGTAACTCTTCTGCAGGTCAGCTGATCAAGGATGGAATTGGATGCTAGTATTCATGCGCATGGAGCTCTCAAAATATCACAGGTCCGTGGTGGCCGGTGTTTTATGATGTTTATGTTATCATATTGTACTGCATTTGACAAGGGCGTGGATGCATTTTCGTACCATGGCAACACTTTGCCTGATTTATCAGAGCTAGTATAAATAATGCAGCTGTTTTTTATGAGGTTTGGCCAAAAAAAGAGAAGTTATTTTCAAACCTGAATCTAAATTCTCC
This sequence comes from Salvia splendens, assembly GCF_004379255.2. Lineage (NCBI taxonomy): Eukaryota > Viridiplantae > Streptophyta > Magnoliopsida > Lamiales > Lamiaceae > Salvia > Salvia splendens. Next base: position 97,901 of record NW_024599428.1, on the reverse strand, counting down.
TATTATTGTAGTATGATGATGTAGATGCCTTTATGTAGTATCTAAATAATGAGAACTGAGATCCTTCAGAAAAGATTCTTAATCACTATCTTTTCTTGGCATTATCTCTTTAAGTGCACGTTTGTAAAATTTTGTTTTGTGGATAAGTTAGTAGCTCAGGATCCCACTACTTGCCGTAATGTGAAAAGAAAATGGAGCACCTACCATTGCATCTTCACAGACCATAAACTACGAGATCACCCCCTTCGTTTTAGGTGACTGTTTGGTTTAGAGATTCTGATGATTACCAAAATGTGGTCTTTGTCGCATATGTTCATTGTTAAAAGTCTGAAACTATGTTTTGCTGCTCTTCCTTTGGAATTGAATTGTTCATTGGGATATCTGTTGTAGCTTTAACTGTCTTCATCTTTGGGATCTTGTGATTATGATAGAGAGCGTGTGTGGAATGTAATAAAGTCTAGAGATTGTTTTTTTTACTGTAAAACTCCTTGGAGCAAGGATTGGTGATGGATGGCAAAGCCATATTTACAAATTTCACTGCAATAATGAAGTGATTACAATCCTATATTTAAGATGCACATTTTCTGTAAAACATCAAAAGGGGTGAAGATGATGATGATGATGATGGTGCCATTATTTGCAACAGCTGCTGCTGCTGCACCCATGAATTGCCGACTGCTTTCCCTTATTGACTTCGATTCAAGTTCCTCAAGAACCAGCGCTTGCGCTTGCTGTGGTTTGACATCACCTCCATCTCTGTCTTCTTCAACATCTCCCACATGATCTGCACATCCTCGTACCCGCATGTCTGAATGTCATCGTGAAGTTTCAGCAGCCCCCCACCTACACAGCAGAGTAAAATCCATCATCAGTCATTCTCATTCCCTCACATCAACGGCCAAAGTTCCTCAGACGAAGCGACATGAACATGAGCACACATTAAAGCAAAAAAGAAAGATGCGTATAGCCATCTCATCCACAAAGAATCTGATTCTTTGGCTGTTTCTATAACCTTATCCTACTAAATCGTCAGAGCCCCACTTCAAATCACTCAATTTTTAGGATGATAACAACTGACAAGCATCAAAGAGTTAATATACATCCCATTTCCATGTGATCTTTAGTGCCACAAAAATCTGAAGAAAAGAACAGAAACCGAAAGCGAAGCAGGCAATATAGAGACGAAAAAAGAATAAAAAAGTGGGACATTGCTTTAGTTTTGTCATATTAAAGGGGCCAATTACCTCTTAATCTATTGTTTTCTTGAGTGGAACTAACTATAAGCACCTATAAGTGGAATATTTAGGTATAATGAGCAGATCCCATACAATAAACAAATGCAACTATATTCCAAAAGCCATCATCAGTGCGCGAAAGAATACCGTTTTCAAAGGCTAAGACTGCACTAATCCACAAGTGGATGACAAGAACATCATAAAATACTTCAGCCAAATAGTGTCCAAATCAGTAACCTATCCTTGTCATACATTCTAAATACTTCATTTTGACCAGATAGCTATAAACAACATCATCCTCGTTTGGTCATTCATTCTCCTTCTTACATCATACACTCGTATAATCTGCTAATGTTCGTTGCATAAACCAGGGGCTGGGAGCTCTACTCGGTGTTTGTGTAGTCATCTTCCACCAAGCACTATCAACAGCAACAACTAGTACGAAAGCTTAAGCAAAACGCCCCATCTATGTCAACGGAACCTTTATATCCTTTGACACACCAAGTCTATGCCTCCTAATTCTTTCCACATCGACCCAATTCTTTCTAGATTCGGAAACAGACTTTTGGTTAAGGCATCCAATGATAGTTAAAGAAACAAGCAAAAAAGATAAGGGGCACTTTATTAGTGAATGCAGCAAGGAATCTTCCTACAGTGAGTGAAACTGAGATGAGATAATCCTCACATTTTTAGGATTATTTAGAGAAAGTCTCGTAGATGCTATACCAGACGGATTCCATTTTGCACGCGACATTATTCAAATGAACGATAGATACTACATCCAATGGAATCCATCGAGTGACATGATCTATATCCTCGAAGAACAAGAAGGTCCCCTTACAAAGTGTTTTACTTTAAAGGTGTAGTAAATTCCATGGATATAATTCTATGAAGAAGGAAAAACGGAATATCACCCAAATTTCCAGTAAAAATCTAAATCATGCATAATTTCTTCACATAAGCACAGAAATGAAAACAGGGGAGCAAAACATGATTCCGTTGAAGCCCTCGCAGAAAGGAAATTCATATCATAAAACAAGAAAATCTCCAGCTGCAGCTCCTACCAACTACTCGTAAAAGGGGGAAAATATCAAACTGAAAAAATTGCTAAAACAGAAAGAAATTAAACCATCTTTTTAATCCTCGCAAACGTCAGTGCACCAAATTATTTACACGCACGCACGTAGTGTATATTGATATTGCTCGAAAATCACTTCAACCTCCAGAAAACCTCAATTAACAGATAATATCGAAATTAACTACTACTAATTTCATAGTTAAAATATTTAAAAAAAGGTACTAGTATTTGAGTGGTAATACAATGAAATTCCACTCCATAGGCATATCGAGATGCGAGTTTGACCTTGTTTTCGGGCTTTAACGCGGGCGGAGACGGCAAACCAAGCCCGCCTAACCGGGAAGACGATTTTGTGCCACCAATCCATGACCTTAATTTTGACCTTCCGCCGCCGGTTTCCACAGAAGAGCCTTAACCCGGCCAGAACTATCCCCTTTTCCGTTGTCTATCTAGCTACGCAAAACCAGAGGAGTGTGTAAATTCAACATGCAGAGGAACTCATAGTGTGTGTGAGAGAGAAGAGAGAAGAGAGAAGAGAGAGAAACTAAAAGGTTGTTGGGTTTAGCCGTTAAGGGCAGTCGCGGCTTATTTTAAAAGGAGTCACCTCACCGACATGTGACGGATTAGCGTCCCTTTTTCATCAATTATTTATAAATATGTTAAATCATGTCCCGACACGTTGATCATGTTTTCACCTCCCTTTTTCCACTTTGTTTAACATTGCATGACGTTTATTTATACAAATAATTGGATGATATTTTCATTTAATCTTGTTAGGTTAAATGTTCAGATGAATAGCTTAGCACATGGGTTCGAATATGAATTGATTTTTTCGTGAAGTTTTTCATTTGATTCAGTTTTTGATTTAACCTAAAAGTGGCTGCAAGACTAGAGGAAGCCTTGAAGAACTTTGCCACTTGGATATGATAGATCATACATGTATATACGAATTTTATATGATTATAAAAAAAAGGCGAGTCACGTTATAAACTATCACTCTAAATTCTGTTACCTCAAATATCTTTATTATGGGACTCTTATTCAGAGTATTTTTGTTTTTATTAATAAAAAATCAGACCACTTAAGAATATAACTAATTAATATGTTTATTCTATCCTAAGCTCCTTGTCCAAAAATAATATTACTCCTTCCATCCAAAATTTTAAAATTGGGAGTGCAAAAAATAATTATATTAATTTAAAACAAAATTTTATGCTAATAGATGCTCTAATGTCAAAACTCGAATGTTATATGTTGGCTACGCTACTGCCTCCGTCTCAATCTAAATAAGGCGTATTTTTTTCTAAAATGTCCCAGCCCGAGACATTTTCATTTTAATTAACTTCATTCTTTCTCTTATTTTATCATTTTACTTTTTCTATTTTACTCTCTCTTACTATACTTCACCTTACTTTACTTCACTTTACTTTAATCTATTCTACACTCTCTTTCTAATCCCTGCTTTAGTTTTTCTCGTAATTAAATAGTATTAGTAAAATTTAAATCACTGCTACTTAAATTCTTATGCCAAAATAGAAATATTTCACTTATGTTGGAACGGAGGGAGTATCACTTTTGATTTGGGATAATTTTTTTTAAATTACATAATTAAGTGCATGTGAGTCAATTGAAGGTTTCATTTTTGTTAAGTTTTAAATTAGTTAAATGTAATTTGAAATGAAATACAGTAAGAGTATGACTATTATTGCAATAATACTAATTATGGTGAGTCCACTAATGACATTTTTGGTAAATAAGGGTTAATATTAAGGGATGTGTGTTACAAAAGTAAGAATGACGCATAGTAGTAGTTATGGATAGACATGATAAATAATTCAAGGTATATTTAGTATTTACGTCATTGAACTTGGAAATTATTTGTGCTCGGGCATGTCTATTATTATAATCTGATATATGCCTATGTAATTATCAAATAATTCAGTGAGTAATTTTCTAAATCTCATCGAAATTCTAAACTAATTAAAATGTTCAAATATTTGCACGGAAAGTATTCCAAAATTTGATAATGGTCTGAGTTGAGAAAGCTAGACACTTTGCCGACGACTGTGTGTATAGTGGTATTGATATTGAAGTAGCCAAGTTGGGAAGTGGAGAACACTATGAGATATTCGATAAAAAAAAATAAAGTCCACGTTAATTTGGAGTATATTTTAATACTACTACTAGTCAGACTTATTCGGTGAATTGAGTGAAAGGTTAATTTGTTTGGGGTTGACGGTGACGGTGGCGGTTAAAATATATACTCCACTAAATTTAATTAATGCGCTACACTATTGAAAATAAATCAAACAACTACTAACTTTTGTCTTGCTTTGAAAGGACAAAGAATTTGTTGAATAATTATAGATTTTTTTGTTTTTCTCTCTCTTTCAATATTAGTCGTCGAGTTTTGTTTTTTTATATCGGGGTTTTCCTTCCTTCATACCAATATCAAACAGTAGTATAAATTGTGTAATTATTCAAAATTTGATAACAACTACCACCTTATCAAATTACCACCACTATTGCAACTCTAATTCCGAACGATACAATAATGAAAATTGTTCGTATAAAGTTATAAACTAAAAATTTAGTCGTTAAACACTTCAAAAACTCTACCTAAAACGTGTTTCATGCAAAATAGAAAAATACATTTAGCTAAGCTTATGAGTGGGGATGTCAATAGGCCAAACTATCGAATTTGGGTCCGTCTAAAATTACAGACTAATCGGATGCTGAGTTAGAAATTTCGAAACTCTAATCATAAATGTTCAAATTTCGGGCTAGCTCAGCTGGCTAATCAGATTAAAAAGCTAAATAATAAAATTAAAAGTTATGCAATTTTTTATTCATTAGAAACCTATATTTTTTTTATCAGTAGTTATATTTAAATATTAAAGATATTAATCACATGACTCACATATTAGTATAAAAATTTAAAAATATGACATTCGATACAAATAAAACTTGATAAATCATTCGGATCATTTTATAAAATAATAAGTTATGATAAAAATTGACGTGTTAAAAAAATTAATTAAAGATTTATAGAATTAAAAATGAAACAACAACACATCTTACCAATTTCAAATCACATTTTAGAATTCGGAATATTTTTAACAGTAAACTTGAATTGGCAGAGTTTTTGTCTATTATTATATTAACAGTATATTAGTAAAAACTAATGAAGCTATATTAATTTAAATGGAAGAATTAATTTTTTTGAAATTGTCATTAAAGAGAATCAAATTATTTGTCAAACTGTGAAAAAAATTAGGCAATAGTTATAGTTTGGGCCAACCCATAGGATTCTTAGGTCAGCTCTATTCAACTTAAATTAATCTTAACGAATCCTCTGAATTTAATGAGTTATCCGGATTACACTAGCATTCCTACTTATTAACTTTATTATCTTATATTGCGAATAATAATGCATCTATTGATAAATTTTTTTAGTATTAATAAGTTTTCTTGAATAATTTATATAGTTTAGATTGTTTTCTATCAATGGTTAACTTTCTCTTTATTTATCTAAACAGTTTAATGCAAATCGATAAAGATTAGATTTAATTAATTTCTAAAACTACAACAAATTAATTGCCATTGGAACAATGATTAAATTGGTCACCAAATATAATAAATTAATACTAGTAGGGTCAAGGGTGCGCAGAAAAGTCAACGAATTTTAGGTTCAAAGATATTTTGAAATTTGGTCTGAATTTGAATTAGTATTGGCGGTATATACCAGCTTGGTGTCGGTAATTTTATGGACCACGTGACTTTAATAAACTAATGAAAGGGACTATAATTCTCGTCTTTGTCCAAAAAATTTATACGCTGATCATATATTCAAACATATACATTTAACTATTACTCCACCTTCTAGTATTTGAATTATATGTTGAGCTAACATTTACTCAAATACAAAGTCTTAGATAAACATTCCGATGCTTGTAAAAGTTACGTAATACTAGTATCATAAAAAAGTTAGTATGAAGATAATGTATCAAAATAAAGATTGTCGTATAAACTCATTTTTTACATCGAATGGAATTTTCTATCCGAGCAATATTTATGTGGGCGTTCCACTAGTAATTAGTATTTTATTGGCTTTGGCAAGATCAAACAAACGAGAAAAAAATAAGAAGTAAACAATACACAAGAACTTATGAGGTTCGGCTGAAAGCCTACATGGATAACACAGTTGTAAGTGACTAGGTAGGGACTTTATTCACTTAGCAACACAGTTGTAAGGGCAAGATCGAGATGCACTTACAATGGGAACACAAATGGATAACGAAGAACACTCTTAATCAAATCTCAAGACTAAGTCACAATTGTTTCTCTCTTCCCAATCCTCCTCTTTAGCGTTAGCATTCATCTGCTCAAAGAGATCACATCACACACTTATATATACAATTGGGGTGTTCGGTTTGCAATATTGTATCCCGGAATTAAATATGTAGTGTTTTTAGTTCATGAGATTCAATCCCACAACTCTTAGATGGATAATCATGAGATAATTAGTAATAGCTAACCCCTTATGACTAAAATAATCTCATAACTCAATTCTAGATTATATCTTGATATTATTTTATCTAGGAAACAGAATACTACCTATGTAAATGAAGTTAGTTATAACTGACTTCTCATGATTAATTATCCGGTGTGTTTTACTGTTTGGTGTATGTACACCCATACTCTGAGTCTGCTGATTCACCACAAACCTAACATGTTTATTTTAATGGAGTAATAATATTAGAAATAAAAAATTATTTTATTAAAGATGATTAACATATGAAAACATTGAAATAATAAATACCATAAATTTGAAATAAATCAATCAGAATAATTATTTTTTAAATTTAATTTTTGGTATAAATGTTAGTAATGATGTACTCCTCTGTCCGCCATTAATGTCTCATTTTTCATTTTTTATATGTCCGTCAATAAATGTCTCATTTCACTTTTACTACATTTGGCAAGGGGGCCCACATTCCACTAGCTCACTCAACTCATATTTTATTATAATACCAATATATAAAAGTATAACCTACATTCCATTAACTTTTTCTATCATCTCTTTTATAAAGTCAAATAATGTCTTAACACTCGAACCATTCAAAAATGGGATATCTAATAGCGGACAGAGGGAGTACTACTCTCGCTCCCCAAAAAATGTATGCTTTGTGGACAGTGCAAAACTCTATTCGAAATTAGTAACGTAGTAGAAAGAAAAAAAAACTAAAGTAGATATAGTTGTCAAATGGCCTCAGTTGGCCTAGTCCGACCTAGGCCGCCTCAGGCCAGACAGATTGGAGTCGGGCCGGCCCAGGCCCACTTAGCAGGTAATTCAAACATCGTTATTATTCTTGGTGTCCCAATTATAATTAAAGGACGTAAGTAGAATTTGAAGTGTCACCCCCAAAAAAGTACGTAGTTGATACTTATTTACTACACTACAAAAAATTTATCTTTTAGGGATATAAATATTGAAACACAATTACTAGCGTTTGGAAATTTTTAAAAATAACTAATATAGTATAATTAGGACGCATAAGTAATGTTTCAATGTTATGTTTGTATCTATTTTGTGCATTTTAAAATTTTTTCTTGCCGAGGAAGTGCAACAAGATCAAAGTTGAGGCACCGAAATATATCTCTTTCAAGATGTCATTAGCTAAAGTTTCACCAATATTGTATAAATTGTTTTTCATTGTACTTGGATATTTCGTCCAGTCCGTTATTGTCCACACCAGCTTGATTTTTGATTTTTTTTTTTTTGATATATTTGAGCTTGTAGCTAGGAGTAGCTTATTAAAAAAATATTTGTAATAGTAATTTGAGTTGATGGTACCTTATATCATAAAAACTTTATATGTATGGTTCTCATGGTTTGCTTTACAACAAGAAATATGAGTATATATCTTTACCAGCATATTACATCAAGATTATCAATGTTCACACGGCGGACGTGCTGGCTCAATTCTCACCATATAACCAAACAATATAGATATTTTGCTATATTTAGTCCACGTTCACATTAATATTTTTTTGTTTTTTGATTTGATTTAGTTGTAGATTAGAATTAATATAAATGGATAAAACTATAAATCTAATACTAATGTAGATTTGTGAGAAAGGTGCTCCCGGGTGGGGCTACTTTCAAATTTAGGTAGTACAGTATATAATTGGTAGTGAGAGAAATTCATTATAAAGTTGATTTATATAATAAGGTTTTAGACAAGTCTTAGTCCACGAAAGGTAGTATGTCATTCTTGATCTTGATGAGCACAATGGGTTGTGATTCAACAATCTATAGAGTGATTGGACTACTATTAATTGGACCCATGCCATGACTTAGAGTTCTAATAATTGCCCCTTTTGTATAGTACCCTACAACAACTTAATTGTTGAAAACATTATACATTTTCTAAGGTGTGCCACTCAATTTTGTCTTCAACGTGACACTACTTTTGGAAACTAAATGAAGGACATGGTATCCCTAACTTTGTTTGATCTTAACTTTTTCAACATGTTCTTGAATCTTCCTCAAAATTGAGTCACTCAACTACATTAGTTGGTTATTTAGCCTTCGATTAGAGACTGATCAGTTATCATCGATTGAGAATATGATTAATTTGCTTACATTATTTTGTCTAATATAATTTTTTTATAACGTATAAATTATAAAGTAAATCTAAACTAGTACTCTGTATATGTTATACTATATGTTATACTGCAAAAATATGTTTTCATGTTGCTTTGTATTTATAAATCTTTATTTGTTTTTAATTAAATTTACAGAAATTAAGTAGTTTGTATGTATTAATTAAATAAACGAAGCTTTCTTCTTTAAACTAATAGATTAACTCGTGTTTACAGAAAGTCCTTCAGTCAATTTATTGTACAAATGATTGAATAATATTCACAGCCTAAATAGATGTGGATAATCTATCGTGAACTTCCCATATTGGATGATAGAGAACATCTGATGTTGGTTCACGAAGAAACAAGTACATCTATGTTGGTTAAACTAAAGTGTGTGATCTCAGCGATTATTCATTTTAAATGTATATTAGTAACATTAAGCTTACGATAATGTTTCTACTTTTTAACTTGTTAGATGATAGTATATATATATACTTTTGCAACAATGTATTTTTATTTCCTTGGGAAGTGGTAATTGGTATACGAGAAAAACTACTATTGGTACTTTATTGAATCGTGTTTGAGTGTGCTATATGACTTTGTTCCTAAGAGATTGTTAGACAAGACGTTATTATACATAAACTTAGCTCGTTGAAATATATTCCTATATACGGAGTAATAAATGAAGACTTCAGAGCTCTAATTGTCACATGCATATTGTCTAACTTTAATAATAGATATTGTTGTCATGCATGTACATTTTAGTTCTTGGTTTAAGAGTCCGCAAATGGTGCAACATACATTCCTCAGCTCATTAAATAATTGAAATAAGATATTAACATCATAACTGAATAAACTAATAGTTGAGATTCATAAATGGAGTGAAGAATATAACGATGATGAAGATGAAAAATGAAGTTCGGTGAGGGAGGTATTTATATGTAGCAATAAAGGGTGTTGGGAAGCTTTAAAAAGTACACTAAAAAATAAAACAAAAGGCAAATTTGATCCGGTTACTATACTAGAGGGAAGGTATTTTTTAATTAGAAATTTTATAAATTCAAATTTAATAAAAACTAAATTAAAAAATAATAATAATAGTGAGATGTCACTGTCAGCTTAGATCGAGTCTAAAATGTCAAATCATCCTAATCACTCTTCTGTATATGCATATTACATATACTACTAATTAAGATGGTGACGACGTCAACGTTTGGGAATTTAATTTAGTTGCTATAGGTTGCCTTTGCCTCCGAAAATTGAAGTGCATGCATGGTAAACATACGTTAGAATTATAAATTATACGGTGTAGTCGTTATTTATACTATTATTAAATGATTAAGCATTTCATCAGTCATTATCTATACCTAGATGGCGAAGAATAATAACCTCAAATTTAATCCGATACATAGAAAAGTTTATCAACAATCATTTTATTTATAAGCCCATGTGTGTATGAATTAGTTAGATAAGCCCAAAGAGCTAGTTTTCCGATAAATAACAAATCAATGAGAGGCTAATATCATTTGCAAAAACCGAAATTGAAAAACAACCAATTTATGTCATTTCAATCTGTTTCAGAGAAACAATAGAAAATTCTAGTGTATAATCAATGAAGATTTGTACTACCTTTTTTCAAATTTTCTGCATGCTGAACTTATTCTCATGATTAGGAGAATGCACCATGCTCGAGTCATTGGCAACCACCATGTGTAGAACTCCAAGCTTTTCCACAGGCATAGCAGAACTCATACCTACACCTGTTGAGGCCTTATCAATTTTAGAGACGGGGAAAGATAAATAAACAAAACATAATAATAACACATATTTTAGATCATATAACCTGCACGTAATGTGCAGGCATCCTTCATTCCTTTCGACGTAGAAATTGCAGCCGGGGCATCTTCGCCACTTCCTGGACTTGGCAAGATCATGCACCATTAGATCCCCTCCCTCCCTCTCATCCTTCCCGAGCTTCGCGAACCCCTCGCAGTCCACCCCGGCGTGCCAGGGCGCCACGTTGCACCTCCGGCAGAATGGGCACTCGGCCTCGGCTATGACCCCGGCGCCGCCGTCGTCCACCAGCAGCGCCGAGCAGTTCTTGTAGGGGCAGTACACGTGATCCCCCACCGTGATCGCCGCCTCGCACAGCACGCCGCCGCCACGCCGGCGGGGAGCACAGCCCTGCACGCGGCGACGCCGCAGCCAGTTCCCGGGCAGGCGATGGCCGCGGCGGCGTCAACGATGGCGGGAGATGCAGTCGTTGCAGAAGCGGTGGGTGCAGCCGGGGAGGGGGAACATGCTGTCGCCGTCTTTCTCCTCGACGCAGATCTTGCAGAGAGACTGCAATGACTCTCACGCTGCCGCCGCCTTCTTCCTCCGCCGCGGGTTTGGAGGTTTCGGGTGGTTGGTTGTGAAAATGTGCGATGAAATTCACGAAGAAGAAAGTATTCATGTGGAATCTATTGTTTCATTACTTGACTATAGAGCTTAATGAGCTAATACATATATCATTACATTCGAACAATCTAGATTCCAACTCAAATAAAACATCGTACAAGCTAAAGCGAGTTTACAGAGCTTAATCATAACAAACTAAGCTTAATCATAACAAACTACGGTCAAGTACTTTCTTCTTTAACCCTTTGATCAACACGTCTCTCCAAGTGGTACACAAGTGGTCCACGATCTTAGCTGTGTCTTCTGGTACAACCACGAGCTTGGCACGCGTGAGGTTGATGACTTGTTTATCACGTGCATGTTGCTTTGCTACCATACACTGATTATCATGGTTAGTGATCTCAGCTTTGTTAGCAGCAGCTTGATCAACTTGGTATGCAGCTGCTTGATCAACTCTGTTAGCAGCAGCTTGATCAACTTGTCATGAAGCGGCTTGATCAGCTTTGTTGGCAGCAGCTTGATCAACTTGGTATGCAGCGGTTTGATCAACTTTGTTAGCGGCGGCTTGATCAACTTTGTTAGCGGCGGCTTGATTAACTTTGCTATCACTTCCAACACACCCCCTTCAAACCGAGTGAGGCTAGGGATATTATTCCTAACCTTTCTCTCAGCTTCACGAAGGGTTGATGATTTAGAGGTTTGGTGAAGATGTCAGCTATTTGATCAGCTGTGGGCACATGTCTTAATTCCAGCTCATTGCTCAAAACTTTATCACGAACAAAGTGCATATCCAACTCGATGTGTTTGATTCTTGCATGTAGTACTGGATTAGATGCCAGAGATATTGCACTTATATTATCAACCCAAATCACTGGAGCTTGTTTTCTCTTGATCTTCAATTCACCAAGTAATGAGACTAGGCATGTTTTCTCTTGATCTTCAAAACCACGGTTTGCTTTTTGACACACCAAGATATCAAGTTCCTTCCATGATAGGCACACACACCAGTGGTTGATCTTCTGTCATCCAAGTCAACAACCCAATCTGAGTCAGAGAAAGCTGATATATCACCATTTGATTTCTGGATTTGAATACCATAATCCAATGTCCCTGACAAGTATCTCAAGATTCTTTTAACTACTCTCCAATGTGTATCCAATGGAGCTGCCATGTATTGGCTCACTTTGTTTACTGCAAAGTTGATATCAGGTCTAGTAATGGCTGCATATTGCAATGCTCCCACTATGCTCCTATAGAGTTTGGGATCTGATATAGGTTCGCCTACACTTTTCCTCAATTCACAGTTAGAAACCATAGGGGTTGGACACCCCTTTGCTCCTGTCATATTGGCTCTCTTTAAAAGGTCTTTGATGTATTTGGACTGACATAGGTGAAGTCCATTGTCTTGAGTTTTAACCACTTCAACACCTAAGAACAAGCTCACCTCCCCAAGATTTTTTAAAGAAAAAGAAGAGTTAAGCTGAGAAATGACCAATTGAATGGATGCAGGAGCATTTCCAGTTATCAACATATCATCAACATAGATTAGAAGATATATAACTTCATTTCTCTGCTGTCTGAAGAACATCGGCCGTAGATTGAGAGAAGCCTAGAGCAAGCAAAACAGAGTGCACAGTAAAGAACCAAGCTCTAGAGGCTTGCTTTAAGCCATAGATTGCTTTATTGAGTTTACAGATAAGATGACCCCCCCACTCAAAACCCAAAGACTGCTTCATATAGATATCTTCTTTAAGCTCACCATTCAAGAAGACATTATTCACATCAAGATGAGTTATCTGCCAGCCAAGTGAGACTGCCAAACTGAGGACAATTCTGATCGTAGTAGGTTTCACAACAGGACTAAAAGTCTCATTGAAATCAAATCCAGGCTGCTGAGAAAAGCCTTGAGCAACTAACCTGGCTTTATGTCTGGCAATGGCACCAGATAAGTGCAGTTTGATCTTAAATACCCAGGTGCAGCCTATAAGGTTTTTGCCTGGAGGGAGAGATGTTAAAATCCATGTTTTGTTTTTAAGAATAGCATTAAATTCATTCAGATCTCTAAACTGGAATAAGCAAGGCATCAATGGCAGACTTAGGCAGAAATGAAGAGGAAGTGATGATGTTGAAAATTTTTGGCTTGAAAAGGCCAGACTTAGATCTAGTGGTCATAGAATGAACGGGCTGAGCAGGAGGACCATTGGATGATGAATGATCCTCAATATAAGACTAAGAGAGTGGAGAGGCCTGGCTATGTTCATCAGGGTGAGACTGGGACAACAACTGGTTCTGAGTTATGCTGAGAGGATGGTGAAGAAAAAGGAACAGAATGAGATGGTTGGGTAGTGATGGGAATATAGTGGATAGAAAAAGATGGTGTGGGAGAACTAGACTCAACTGGACTAGGTATTGCAGGAGGGGAAATTTGGAAAGGAAACACTGTTTCATCAAAGACTATGTCTCTAGTGACAATTAGTCTCCCATCTGGGGGAGAGCTCTAATACCATATTAGAAATGTGCCACTCACCCCTTAAAAGGCCTTATAAGGGGGAGGGTTATCCACACTTATATAGATTAGATTGGATCTTCACCAAGTCGATGTGAGACAGAATTTAGAGAATTTAACACGCCCCCTCACGTGTGGGCCGGAAAGGACATCAGCCTTCCATCACGTGGGTAGGCAATGCAAGAGATAAGAGAACCATCATCAATGTGGGCTGGAAAGGACATCGGTCTTCCACTCGTGAGGTAGATAAGAGATAAGAGAAAACCATCATCGACTTGGGCCAACTTTGATACCATGAAAATGTGCGATGAAATTCATGAAGAAGAAAGTATTCATGTGGAATCTATTGTTTCATTACTTGACAATAGAGCTCAATGAGCTGATACATATATCATTACATTCGAACAATCTAGATTCCAACTCTAATAAAACATCGTACAAGCTAAAGCGAGTTTAAAGAGCTTAATCATAACAAACTAAGCTTAATCATAACAAACTACGGTCAAGTACTTTCTTCTTTAACCCTTTGATCAACACGTCTCTCCAAGTGGTACACAAGTGGTCCACGATCTTAGTTGTGTCTTCTGGTACAACCACGAGCTTGGCACGCGTGAGGTTGATGACTTGTTTATCACGTGCATGTTGCTTTGTTACCATACACTGATCATCATGGTTAGTAATCTCAGCTTTGTTAGCAGCAGCTTGATCAACTTGGTATGTAGCTGCTTGATCAACTCTGTTAGCAGCAGCTTGATCAACTTGCCATGAAGCGGCTTGATCAACTTTGTTGGCAGCAGCTTGATCAACTTGGTATGCAGTGGCTTGATCGACTTTGTTATCACTTCCAACAGGTTGAGGTGGGAAGAGATTATGAGTTCCTGGAGCTGCAGTTCTTGGGCGAAATCGTCGTCGGAAAGTAGGGATTCTTCGTTGGATTGGGGATTTTCGGAGGTGTTGATGACGATTGAAGCGATGTATTCGTCGGTGCAGGCGAGGGCGATCTGTTCGGATTCCATTTCTATCTCTTGTGTTGAGAATGAAATTAAAGTGTTCGTTTTGTTGTATGGAAACACTGAGATGCTTAATTCCAAAGGACTTAGCAGTTATTGGCACTAATTGTGTATGTAAGCGGGGATTTAGAGAGATTTGTGGTGATAGGATATTAATCACTATGAATTAGGAGCGTAGTTTTGAGATAGATTTAATGGAGAAGAAAAATCGCGTGATTTTAGAGAGAAGTCGGTTTTCTTCGTAAAGGAGAACGGTCATAATTATATACTCTTTCCCACACATATTATACAAAAAAAATCTTTTATAAACTAGAAAAGTTATCCACTTCAAATTAAGTCCATTTTCTGGAATAGGCAGTAGTTTTCCCGTTTATCATGGTTATCCTTTTTAGTTGAAAAAATCAATATCTAGTGGAGGCTTTACTTTTTGATACGTGATTTAAGATAATTTGTGTTAGATGAGTTAAGTGTATAAAGAATGAAATAAAAAATGATAGAGAATAAAGTGAAAGAGAGTAAAATAAGCTGAAGAAGAAATGTTGACTTTTACTAAAAATAATAATAACTCCACCAACGTACTAAAATGACAAAAAATGAAATGAATATTTTTTTTTCAATCACATTAAATTACCTCGTACACGATATCCTTATTCATTAATAGCTTCGAATATGATAATTATTCAATTATATAATCACTCACGATTGCAGTTGTTTCGGAAAAACGTTGCTAATTCACACCCACGTTTCATATATACGTGAATTTGCCATTTATTTATGGTTGTGTTAATTTGACTAGCACCTAATAAGGCAATAAGGATGAATTTTCTACCTGAAAATGGAATTCCTATGTAAACAGATATAGGGCACATGTTTCTAGGAGGATGCATCATTTTGGGTTGGCCGGTTGGGTGTAATTCCTAAATCAAATCCCAATTCTAGACAACAAATTAAGAGCCTGCCCATATATGTAATTTGCTACTCTACAAACTGTAAAATATTCTCAATCTCAATCTCAATCTCAATCTCAATCTCAATCTCAATCTCAATCAAAGAGCCTAATAATAACATTGCTATTACAGTACCAAAGTAGTATACTAGTGCGGCCATACAGCTATTTAATCATAGGGTTATGATCAATTCAGATTTTTTAGCCTAATTGAGAATTGATATGCATTATTAGTTACTCATTTTTATTAAATGAGTGGTCCAGAATTTACCGCATGAAAATTATTTTTAGATTAATTAATTATGAAAGGGCATAATGGTAATTTCATGGTACATTTTATTCAATAAATATTTTTTTTGATTTTAATTTTTTGTAATTTTTTTTTAAATTTTTAAATTTTTTTTGTCAACTACATATACAATTCATGTCAACTACACACGTATAATATCAACTATGTGTACAATCCATGTCAACTACGTGTACAATTCATGTCAACTACACACGTATAATGTCAATTACATATACAATTCATGTCAACTATATACATATAATTATAAGTTGTTGACATTTGATGTGCATGCTATTGGTATTTGATGTGCAAGCTATTGACGATAATACCCTCGAGTTGACATAATCTACTTACAGTTGACATTTTAAAAATGTTGTGCATGAGTGACTGAAAATCAATCTCAATTCTCCATCAAGCTAAAAAATCTCAACATAAAATACCCTTTTAATCATATGTATACATCAATATTTGAATGCCTAAAAATGGTATCTGCCTATAGTCCTATACAGACATTCTAATTTTTTATTTGACCACAACTCTAGTACAGAATAGTATTCTGGTGCTCAATGAAATTAATTACTAAATTAGAAGTGCTACTCCACCGAAAAGTTTCTTTATTTTAGGCAGACGGCAGTGCATCCGCCGTAATTATAATTGTAGTTACTTATGATTAATAATCTCTAATCAATAGTCAACATGATTATCCTACCAGAGCTTGCAATTCAGATTTCAGCGACAGGTTTGTCTTTCCCTTTTCTCTTAATACACATTTGAAAAAAATGATGAAGTTTAAAAGTTTAATCAACAAATAATAGATTTAATATTGCAACACCACACCAACATTTGTGTGTCTTGAAAACCCCATCATATCACAAAATAATACAAGAACTTGATTTTTTTTTGTTAATATGGCTTCAAATACTTGCAGCTTTATCAGTTTGGAGAAGGTGTAGTTGCTGCTAATATTGCCTTCAAATCCTTTCTCAATATTTTTCCAGATGGATTTTTGGGGATGGCGTCAATGAAAAATACTCGGTTAATTCTCTTGTAGAAAATAACCTGCAAAACCCAATAATTTTCATTATATTAAAATTCCATTATTAATTTAAAAAGAATTACTAATAAAGTGTAAATAAAATAAAATAAAAATATCCAACCTGTTTGGATATGAATTGCTTGATCTCATCCTCAGTAATTGTTGATCCATTTGATTTAACAACAAAGGCAACGGGCACTTCTCCCGCTTGTTCATCTTTCATTCTGCACAATATAATTACCTTAGATGTAAAATACATTCATTATTTTATATCAATAATAGAGAGTCAGGATCACCAATTTATCGAGCGGGACTTACGAGACAACAGCGGCGTCGGAGATGTTGGGATGGTTGAGGAGGAGGGCTTCAATCTCGGCAGGGGCAACTTGGTAGCCTTTGTACTTGATTATCTCCTTAAGACGATCAATAATAAAAAGCTCATCTTCTTCATCAATGAACCCTATGTCTCCTGTGTGTAGCCATCCTTGTTTGTCAATTGTTCTCTCTGTTGCCTCTGCATCATTCAAATAACCTGCAACAATAAATTTATTTATTGCATATTAAATACTTATAATTATTGCGACGAAATATTTTTGTTTTGGAACATCAATATTTTGAACAAGCAAAAATAAACGGTACATATAGCGTGGGATAGTGATTTTCATGGGTATGTGTCCTCACAATAACATAACTACCACCAACTTTATTCTATGCGTCATGATGACATATGTAATGATGTGTTGGTGATGTTACTAATTCCATTTTACAAAAACACCCTCAACTACTTAAAACCTTGGAGATTAAATTTTATTGAAAATAAAACTGCGACCTCTAGATTAAAATTTAATTTCACGGCAGTGTGTTCATATTAATACACAAATTATTTAGACTTGTCTTATTCTGAAATTGAGTGTAATTCAAATATGAGTGAAATAATTTCACCACGGATGGAAATTTGTACCTTTCATGATTTGATCACCACGGATGCAAATTTCACCAGGTTGGTTGCGCCCTAACGAAGCACCACTTTCCGTGTCAACGATTTTCATCTCAGCATTTCTTACCACGGTCCCGCACGCACCAGATTTTATCTCAAATGACTCTTTCGCAAATGCCAAACACATCGCTAGCACCGGTCCGGCTTCCGTCATTCCATAACCCTGCAGCACATGTCATCATTTAATGAAACTCCAAAATATTTTAAATATTGTTACTTGTCACAAGTCAATCCATAATTATACAATTATTAGCTAAATATTGTCTCACGAATTTTGATCGATAAAAAAAGTGTTAGGCAACTTTTCTATTACTACTATCATATTTCCTGAAAATTAAATTATTGGTGGGGCAAACTTTTTGTCACGTGTCGATTACAACATATCGTATCTATTAGGCTTGCTTAAAAAAATTCCGTGTGTAATTGAGTGAGATTTTGGACTCTCTAAAATTCATTTTTATATTGAGCAATAAACTGATTATTTGAAGGTATACGTTTCTTTCTTAGGTAGGAAAATGAGCCACTCAATACACTAATTTGGTGCACTATCGACGTGTATGTTACAATTAATTTGGATCCACTACTATACATATTCTTTAAATGATAATGGGTGAGAAACAAATAAACCATTTGCTGTAGAGTATTCAACATCAGAGCATGGACATATATCGCATTAAATTAATAATGCGGCATGATTTGAAACCATATGTTTTTAATGTTTCTCTCTAAATTTAGTTAGTCACATCAATTTCAGAGCGTCACTATATAAAGAATAAAAATAATGCGCAAGTGCAAACAAATTTAAATTTTAAAAACACAGGAATAAAATTTGTAACATTATATTTTTACTGTATTTGGTTGCTTACCTGTCCAAGCTTGGCATTAGGAAACTTATCCCTCACCGCCTCCTCGAGCTCCTTCCCCAGCGGCGCCGCCCCCGACATCACCGTCCTCATCGACGAAAGGTCGTACTTATCCACCACCGGACTCTTCACGATCGCCAGAACAATCGGCGGCACGAACGGCCCGATTGTCACCTTATAATTCTGAATCAGCTCCAGAAACGGCTCAATTTCGAATTTCTGCATCACCAAAATCGCGGCGCCGGCGCGGAGCCCGCACAGCAGGATCGAATTCAGCGAGTAAATGTGGAAGAACGGCAACACGCAGATCATCACGTCGTCGCTGTGAATATACAGATTCGGATTCTCGCCGTCGACCTGCTGCGCGACGCTCGTGACGAGCCCCTTGTGCGTGAGCATCACCCCCTTGGGCAGCCCCGTCGTGCCGGAGGAGTACGGCAGCGCCACCACATCGTCGAGGCTGAAATCCACCGCCGGCAATTCACTCTCATCCGCGGCAATCAGCTCCGAGAATTGCAGATAATCGGCCGGCGAGGCCTCCGGCGGCGGCGAGTCCACCAGCACAACCCTAACGCCGTTATCCTTAGCGTAGCCGTTAACTTTGGCGACGTGGCACGCCTGCGTTATGATTAGCTTAGCGTCGGAGGCCTTCGCCTGCTTGACGACCTCGGCAGGGGTAAAATAGGGATTTGCCATTGTCGAGACGGCGCCGATGTAGGAGGCGCCGAGGAAGGCGAAGACGAACTCCGGCGAGTTGGGGAGGAGGATCATGACGGTGTCGCCGTGGCGGAGTCCGAGGCGGCTGAGCCCGGCGCCGGCTCTTCGGGAGAGGGCCTCCACCTCCTCGTAGGTGTAGACGTCGCCGGAGCCGCCGTTGATCAGGCAGGGCTTGGTTCGGTACTTGGAAATGTTCTGGAAGCAGTAGGAATGCAGAGGAAGGTGCTTGGGAATGTAGATGTCGGGGAGTTTCGATCGGAAAATGACGTCATCTTTTCTTGCTGCGGTATCCATGTGTGGAATCGGAGGGGAAATGTTGGTATCAACTTTTGTTGTGTTGTAGAGTTGAACCTGAAAATGAGAGTTGGGATTTGAGGGATATATAATATACTATCTTGCTCAAAGTTGGTGAGATAGGGACTTGATGGGGAATTTGTGTTGCTCAGGGGTAAATTTGGGAATTTGGTTTTCTTTTCAGTGTGGTTGGTGAGAAGAGTTGAGTGGGCATTGGTGAATAGTCTTGAATCCACTCTTTCTATAATTGGATTATGAAAAAAGGCTAATCCTTCAAAATAGCTTTGATTTACAATAAATTTTCAGATTTTTTGTATTGGACATGCTTTTATATTATGTCTTACTACTATGAGAAGAAGAGACTATTTGATCTTTTAAGGTGATTTCATTTGTAGAGTGAATGAATGCATAATTGAAACGTAATTAAGAGTTTGTGTCTGAGTAAAACATTTAGATAGAACACATCAAATATATAGTTTGCTTAATGGAGTATAATTTATATCTTCTATGGTTGACAAAGTCTACCCTGTGATCTAAGACCCCCCCTAATCACAAAGATTAGTATTAAATTCTAAATACAGAATATAATCACATTTTGACAATTATTCCACAGAATTGTGTTTTTTCATTGTAAAAAAGCTATTGGTGGAGGCTATAGTTTCATTTCATCCAACTAAAAGAAAGCTACTGGTAGAGGCTAAGTGTCCTCTAACTACAAAAAAATAGTAGTAGTCAATTCAACATAAAAATATTTTGCGATGCACATATTTGCATATTTCGGGTGAGCAATAGTGCTAGTAATTTTATGTAAATATTATCCACCGAATGTTTGTACAATAATAACATCAAACAGAAACTTGATGGGAAAATTGGAATAAATGAAAGGGTTGATTGGTCAAATATGATTGACAAGCAAAAACTAGTAATAGTAGTAATACTTTGTCAATGGAGAAGCCATCAAGCGAGACCATCAATTCTAGTTGAATTTATCAAAATCGCAAACAAATTGTATTTTATTAATTCGAAACAATATTTCTACTAGTTGCATAATCAAATTTCATGTTATAAAATTTAATTCATATTAAACTTTGTTAGTTCCATGTGTACATTTGAATCATAGCCCAATTGATGATATTTTTTGAGAGAAACCATATGAGTTGACGTAACCATATGGTTGGTGTAAATGTAGGTAAGGTATTATGATGAAAGATGTGATATTTTCCACGTAGGATCAACCTAACATGAGAACTGACGGAGGATAGGGTCTCCTTGAACGGCCGATCAACGTCGTCGTTGTTACCTACTACCACGACGTCGTATTGTCTAGCATTTTGTCTATTACGTGGCAAGGGCAGGGATGATGCAATTGGGTTATATTACTAGGAAACAGTATCGGATCTTATTCAAAAATTGGTAGTTGCATTTCAATATTCGTAAGCTCTAATTAGGTTTAATCGTTGCAATTTGCCAGCCTGCCCAATTATTTTAATTTGTTGCTATTTTTAAATTAATTTTTTTTGGTAATGTGACCTGCAAATTTTGGCTTATTCCTGATCGATTTTTTTTAATTTTTTTTATTTCAAACATATTGTATTGTATCCGGTCTTAATTTATGATATTAAAAACTGAGTTATGATCAAATCAGGAACGGAACCAGAAATACAAATTAGTTGGGGTTAAAATTTAATAAAATAATAATATTATAAAAAAATTAATGTAATATATATATATTTATTATATTTATTTAATTCAATTTGTTATTCCGATAGATTTGTAATAAATCAAACAAACCAAAAATTAATAATATGCAATCAAATTAGAAAAATCTGATACTCCTATGTTGTTTGAAATATGAAAACAATCATAAATGTTGAGGAATCAAAAATTAAGAGTAATGAGGTATTAGATCGAAATACATTTATAAAAATAGGTATTAGAATAAAAACTAATTTAGTTGTTGTAATTTTGTTATTTGGTCTTTAATTTGATGTTATGTATTTCAAATAGTATTCAAATAACTATTTTTAATTTGATGTTATGTAGCAGTATAATTTAGGTGAATCCAATTAAATATAATAAGGCATTAATTAAATAATGTCATGTACTAATTATTTTAATAAAATAAAGTAATTAGTCTCAAAACCTACTGTGTCATACCATGAATTTAAAACTATGGAAATGTATTTGTTTATTTAAATTTTAAAAATTACAAATTGCTAGCATAATTAAACAGTCAACCTAATCAACATGGTTTATCTATTACTTTATGAAGCACAGGAAAAAGAAGGAAGAATATAATCAAGGCTAATTTGGAAACATCTTACCTGACAAGCTAATGAACCACTCCCAAATAGCTTGGAAACATAATAGACATTTATTTAATAAAAAATTCCAAAGACTTAATTATTTACAACTCCTACTTACTAATATAGTGAGAATTTTAAATGTAGGATATTTCAAGACGTGTCTACAAATTATACTCCATACCTTCATCAATCATGATTTTAACCCACCAAGATTGAAGTGAAAAAAATAATCATCCTTCAACAGATAAAATAAGAATAGAACTAAAAAAGAATATTAAATTATTTTTGTAATAAATAAAATAAGAATAGAACTAAAAAGTAAACGATTAATATCAACTTGAATGGACCAAGGCCCAATTTCAAGAAGCCCACCTTTCGAAGGTCCATTAGGCTTGATTGTATCTATTTGGGTCTTGAAGTTTAAATTGAGTGGATATTTTTAATTGATTTATAAACTTGATTGTTGCGATGAAAGAGTATAAGCAATTTAAAAGCATTACGGCCTACCAATAACGAAATACTAGTATTTTAATTACAGATGCTAACATTTATTACAACACAAATATTTAAAATTCATCAGTACGATTAAAATTGGATCTTGAAAATAACATTACAAATTTACAACCCAACTTTTCGATTATAATGTTAAAAGTTTTCTTTGTGGAGTACAAATTTGGCTGGGTTCGGGTGAGAAATTTTAGTTGCCTTTTTCAGATCTCTCATCGTTGCTGGTGCCCCACAATAAAACACTCCTGCAAAAATGGCCAACAACAATTTTCTTAATCAATCAAGTAATTAAATAATGATTTATGAGTTCACTTACTTACATTAACAAAAACAATAGTATATGAACTCACCAACTTTAGAATCAGGATGATTCGTTGAAATTGTTTGGAAGACTGTGTCCCAATTAGGCCTACCAAAGTGTGACTTGACCCTTGTCCCAGCCACAATATCGATTCCACTTTTAGCAAGGATGATTGATTGAAGCTTAGAAATTAGGAGGGAACGAGCATTCCCTTCTTCATACACATTTGTGCAGTAATTGTGCATTTCTATGACTCGGTTATGGTCCATTTCGACAACCTCATTCATCACGCCCTTGAACCAATCGAACGTACCCTGCTCTTTAGTCACCCAATAGAAGTAAGCCTTTTTCGTCTTGAATTGATCATGTTTATCACCGCCACGGCTTCCCTCCTCGATCGCGTTCTCTTCATCCTCCATGGCTTTTATATTGGTGGCGATGTCCTTCACCACGCTGATCATTGGGGTTGCGCCAATCCCCAGCCCTATTAGTACCACAATTTCGTATTTTTTGTAGTCTTGTGTTGGTGCTCCGTAAGGACCGTTGATTAGTATTTTTGGTATACTGTGGGATTGAGACATTTAGTACCAATGTATGATGATTGTTTTGTGATTTGTGCTATTAATCCATGAACACAATTGTTTTAGAATGGGTTGAGGAAAAGTCCGACTTACTTATGATTATTTTCTACATCAATAAACTTGGTTGACTGATGTCCACTTTTTTCTGTAAGTGGCGGCCGAGGTACCTTACAAGGAACAAAAAAACATAATACTATTACAATTAATAAGCCACACATTTTTAATTCTAAACAAACAATAAGACATTACTAGATAAATTAAGTATAAAAATACTTTGTAAAACGGTAGGCTAAGAGTATATATATAGGAGATTGTTGATTTCAGATAATGTTCGAATACTGAACTAGGAGTACTATATCATTTTACAAATACATTAATATCAGTTGGATTCACAAAATATTCATATCAGTTTGTAATTCAATATCAGTTTGCTGACTCGTGAATATCAGTTCCTGACTCAATATCAGTTCGTTGGCTCATGAATATCACTTTTTGATATATTTTGTAATGGTAACTAATACTAATTTATCAGAAATTTGATATAATTTTTGGTTCTCAAAGTTCACTTTTTTAAAGAAAAATTCACTTTATATAAAAGGAAATTGTTAGACTTCTCATCCAAACAAGACAAAAGCCAAGCACTAGGATAAAACTACACATCATGATCGAGTGTGTATAGTCAACTCTGAAATAAAATAAAAAAAAACTTTAAAATACTACTCCCTTCGTTCCATAATAATAAAGTCATTTTGCTATTTTGGTACGTTCCATAATAATAAAGTCATTTCTTTTTTTAGTAAAAGTCAACACATTTCTCCACACTTACTTTACTATCTCTTACTTTATTCTCTCTTCATCTCTCTACCTTTTCATTTTTCACTTTATTCTCTCTTTACTTAACTTACCTAACACAATTTTTCTTAATCTCCGTGCCGGAAAAAAACGCCTCCAGTACTATGGAACGGAGGGAGTAAAAAACAGTAACAAATAGAGTAATGAAATAGAATCTCAAGTAAAATTTAAGAGTGGATAACATTTATCAAAATGAGCATATATATGAATTTACCTTTGAGCTGAATACTTCCTGAATTTTTTTGGTCCAGTCACCGGCATCCCGAATGTGAACACTTAAATAATCTTCTCTAGGAGCTGAAGTTATTGAAAAAGGGTGCCTGCAATTATTTAAGTAATCCAATTATTATAAATAAGACAACATTAATTATATGCAGTTTGTCAAACTGGTTGTTACACATACAATTACCTGTCAATTCATGGTAGGTAGTCTATAATATACACCTCTACTAAGTCTAAGATACAAAGTTTGAGTTTGATCCTTAACAATACATATACTTTAAAAACATCTAGATGATCCCATATTCATGACATGTTAATCTATCATACTACTTTTTTACATTTCATAATAATAATATAAAAAAATAAGGAGACACATACCATTCAAATGGAGAAACAGCTGAACAGTTGACAAAAATATACTGTCCACTTTTATATCTGAATGTTTCTTTATGAGGCTTCATGTGCAGTGCTAACACTTTTCCTGGGTAGAATGCCACCTTCATCCATGAAATTAATTAAAACAAGCACATGAATACTGTACAAAAAACAATTATAGTAACATTTATTATGGTTTATTTACCCTAAGGGTCTTGACTGGCTTGACGCTGGATCTGAAGGCTCTTATCAATCTTTCTCCAACATAAATTGTGATAGGAATGGCAACATACATCCAAGTCTACACACACCACACATATAATCAGATAACTCAATCAAAAAAATATCACTTTAAACTCTAAATAGGAGAGTGAGAACTCACAGTTTTGTTGTACCATTCATGGGTCATATATAGGTTGATTCCATGAAGAATGAGAAGGGTATAGACAATGATGAACATGTGGTGTGAATACCAGAAGGCATTGAACCCTGCAAGCTTGTCCAAAGGCTTTGGTAGATGCACTTTGTTCCTTCTAAAAAATGGTGATGCAAGTGTGAATGCTATAGCCATCAAAACCACCATCACTATCCCTGTCACACCCTCATGCCCTCTCACATAATGCCAATAACTCTTTGGCTGATCATCTCCAAAGTACGGTGCCATCTTCTTGTACTCCTCCGGGCTCGCATGCATGAGTCGCGGAAAATCGCACGCCAGATGGCTTATCCCGTGTATTCCAACTCCTATTCCGATCGCCGTGGCAACAATCTATAAATCCAATATTTCAATCAAATATTATTAATTTGATTGGAACTAGAACCCTATCTAACAATAGTACTAATTAAATCTGTAAAAAAAAATAGTTTAGTTGTGGACGACATAGGTTTAATTTAAGTAAAGTTTTATCAGGGAAAAATCAGACCTACACCTCAAAGAAGAAAAACTTATTATAAATACATAAAGAGTAATGTTAGTGGACGGCATAAAATAGAAAAACAAGATACCATATGGAAATTGATATTGTCATCAAAGGGAAGAACCGCGCCTAAGCTAGTCCTGTTCCTGAGCCACGTGATGGTGTTCCGGCACATGGGGAGCAGAACCAGCGCCATGTTGAGCTTGAGCGTCTCGGCCGCGCCTTTGGCCATACAAACGCAGTGCCCCATCACCTCGAAAGCCGCCTTGTTTTTGTACTGCACATATTTGTAGGCGAAAAGCGCCGCCATAACTCCAATCCACAGCGCCAGCACCCACACCCTCCGCCAATTTGCGTCCAAAAAATACGCAGCGCCTCTGTAGAACCGCTTGATGAGCACCTCGATTTTCGTTGGCGGTCTGCGGATCTCACTCGGCAGCTTGCTCAGATTCCGGCTGTAGTCCGCGTCCAAGTCCTCCGGCTGTAGGAGCTTCTCCAAGTCTTGTATCTATGTATCGATTATTAATTAATTAATTAATTTGATTTTAGGTTGAGATTAATAGTTAGATTGGTTGAGTTGAGTTGTACCATGATGTACCCAAGCTTGTTGGGGTCTAATTCTTCCATAATTACTTTTGCATAAATATCTTCCTCTTTTTTGTTAACTGACAGCTTGTTTGCTTTAGCACTCAGGCTTGTAATCTACATGACAACTTATTAGGATCAGCGACTGCACATTATGTTACTGTATTGTTTTTGCAAACAACATACACTTCATATAATTATATCATATATACCTCCCGGATTTCATCTTCAGTAATTCTTCCATCTCCATTTTTATCAACCCTGGATTCAGAATTCAAATTGCATTAATTTATAATACATACATATATAGGGTTGGAAATGAGATCGAGTGTAAGAGTAATGTTTACATTTCAAAAAAAATTTGAAGGCCGCTGATGGGGTACGAACTAAGCCCTAATGGCAAGCCCAATAACAGTGACGGCCCATCAGCCCAGAGCCCAAGAAAGAGTACCTGTTCGGCACCAAAGAGTTCGGCACGACCAAAGAGTTCGGACTCAGCCCGCGACCGAAGAGTTCGGACTCAGCCTACAGCTTGGTAAAAGCCGACCAGTCAAGCTCTCCTCTCAGATCGGCAAGAGCTGATCGGTAAAGTCCAGCAGTTCGGTCTCAGCATTCGACCGAACTAGGAGTTAGTGGACTCATGAAAGGCCTCCACGACCTCCGCTATACCCACGATCTATTTAGTGGTACGAAGCAGTTATTGAGCAGTTATTGCTCACCCACGATCTTGTTAGTGGGGCTGCAAACCACGATCCTAGTTCAATGTATAAATAGAGCTTAGATCAGATAGAAAAAAGGTTAAGCTCTCTAGAGATAAAATACCCTATAGCAAGTCTGTGTTGTAAGCTGTATTTTCGCAGATCAAGCAATACAAACCTGCCCTCATTTCTCCCCGTGGACGTAGATTTACCTCAGTAAATCGAACCACGTAAATTCATTGTGTCATAATTCTCTACCAGCATTTACTAACATCAATAATTCGCGGATCCATCACTGGCGCCGTCTGTGGGAAACAGAGAACAAAATTTGTGATAAAGCGAATTTTTGATCCATTTTTTCCACCCAAAAAATGCATACCAGATCGCAGAATACCCGTATTCCTGCCCGTGAGAACCAGGAGGAAGCCAATCCATCTCATAGGTCGGGAAAACAGCCTAGGGATAAATCCACCACCAGTTCTCATGGCGAAGGAACAAGCCGCTCCAAAAATCGTCCCACTGAGTCTTCCCAGCAGCCCGATTTGAATGAGGCTGTCAAGCAGTTTTTGGCTGAAAAGCAGGAGGAATTCTTAACCTTCCTGCGAAAAAGCCAAAAGCAGCCGGAGACGAAAACGACGGATTCTCCTTCTCCCTCCGCACAAGAAAGTCACTACCGCAGTAGTGTCGCATCTCCCAGGAGAAAGAATCCTCAACCCCGACATATTCCTGCTCCTCCTCGGTACCGGAATCACAGGAGAACTCAATCTCCTCCATACCGACGAGATATCGGATTCGCCGTGTACGGAGCACTGAAGACTCCGTTCTCGGACGACATCACCCGAACTCCCCTACCACAGAACTACCGAACTCCGTCGATGACTTACGACGGGCTCGTGGACCCTCACGATTTCTTGGGGCGCTATCAATATAACATGGCGAACCAGGGTCTCAACGAGGTCCACATGTGCAAGCTGTTTCCCGAGCTGCTCATCGGGAACGCGAGAAGGTGGTTCGATAGCCTCCCCCAGGGCAGCATCAGATCTTACCGAGATCTAATGGATGCCTTCCACAGGAGGTTTTTTCAGAAAGCGGAAGCCCGAATCACTTCGGCTCAGCTGCTTTCCATTCGTCAAGGTCGCGACGAAAAAATCAGCGACTTTATGACAAGATTCCACAAGGAATGCCTGCAAGTAGACGATCTCAACGATCTGCTTGTCATTTCGGCATTCCAAAATGGAATCCTGCCCGGAGCTCTCTACAGGAAGCTCGTTGAGTGCGGTCCGCAGACAGCTCAGGAGATGTGGGACATTGCGGACCAGTACTCCCGGGCCGATGAGGCAGATCGTCGCAAACGGTCGTTAGACAGCTCATCGTCTCGAGGAGACAGAAGGAAGCCCGATCATAGCGATCAGGGGCATCCTCGCCGGACTCCATTTGAAAGAATTCAAAGGGCTCCGGTGCAAGACAGATTGGGACCTCGTCTCAATCCCGAGAAGCCGCCCGCTCAGTTCGTACCGCTGAACAAGCCGAGAGCGGAAATTTTCGAACTGCACTCTGACCTATTCGAAAAGCCAAAGCGGATGACGAAATCAGCCGCGCGCCGACCACAGGATAACTACTGCTCCTACCATCAAGACCACGGTCACGATACTGAGGAGTGCAGAAACTTGGCTGCAGGTATCGATGTTCTTGTGAAGGCAGGGACATTGAAAAAATACCGAAGTAAGCAGCCAAAGAAGAATAAAAAGCAGAGTGGTGCGAACTGCGCTCCTCAGGATCCGAAAAGGCAGCCGGATCCCGAAGACGATGACGAGCCGCAATATGATGGAGTAATCCAGACTATTGACGCGCTCCCTGCCGGGAAGACCAAGTCGTCCCTAAAGTCAGAACGCAGAGGCTCCAATCGAGAGGAGCCAACGCATAAAAGGCTGAAGCAGGACGAAGTGATTACGTTCTCGGCTGCTGATCCCGTCCCGGCCATCTCTCCTCACCAAGACGCCATTGTCATCCAAGCCGGAGTGGCAAACAAACTGATCCACAGGGTGTTTGTGGATACAGGAGCGTCGGTTAGCATTCTTTTTAAAGAGTGCTTCGACAAACTAGAAGTGGACCCAGCTCGGCTCAGTCCGGCTCCGCTTCCCCTGAAGAGCTTCACCCAGGAGGACACCCGCCCTGAAGGTATTATCAGCCTTCCGATCACGGTGGGGAAAGCGCCTACTAGCTCCAGTACGATGATTGAGTTTTTCGTGGTGAAAGCTCGGTCCCTGTACAACGTCATCCTGGGAAGAGACTGGCTCAACACAGTTCGGGCCGTTTGCTCCACCTATCACCTCACCATCAAGATCCCTACTAAAGGAGGGATAGCGGTCATCCGAGGTGACCAAAAGAGAGCAAAGGAATGTCTGCAAATTGCGCTTAGAAGTGCCGAGCAGTCAGATCGGCACCACCAAGCATAGCAATCACAGCAGCCGGAGTCAGAGGCGATGACCGAAGTCATACCGGAGCCGAACTCGATGACTGTTCAGCTGTACGAAGACGATCCATCCAGAACGGTTAAGATCGGCTTCGCGGGAACGCCCCTACTTCGGGAAAAAACCATCCAGCTCCTCAAGGAGTATAAAGACGTCTTTGCATGGTCTCCGTTGGACATGACCGGAGTGCCCCCCGAGGTAATCACTCATCGGTTAAATATTGATCCTTCAGTCCGGCCGATAAAACAGAAGCAAAGACTCTTTGCGGCAGAACGAAGTCAAGTCATCCATGACGAAGTCCGTCAATTATTGAAGGCGGATGTGTTATTCGAAGTGAAGTATCCTTCGTGGGTGGCCAATCCTGTCATGATCAAGAAAAAGGAAGGAGGATGGCGGATGTGCATAGATTTCACCGATCTAAATAAGCACTGTCCCAAAGATTGCTATCCCCTTCCGAACATAGATAAAAAAGTAGAAGCTTTGATAGGCTTTGAAATTTTTTGTTTTCTTGATCTGTACAAAGGATACCATCAAGTTTTAATGGATGAGATTGACGCTTCAAAAACGGCCTTCATTACTGATTTCGGCATTTTCGCTTATAAAAAGATGCCATTCGGTTTAAAGAATGCCGGAGCCACTTATCAAAGGATGGTAGACAAGCTTTTTCGGCACCTGATTGGAAAGGAGGTCGAAGTGTATGTTGACGATATAGTCGTCAAAAGCAAAAGCACTTCGGAGTACGAGCACAACCTCAAGTCCACCCTCGACGTGCTCAAGAAAGCCAACCTCAAACTTAATCCCCAAAAGTGTACCTTTTTGGTAGATTCGGGAAAATTTCTGGGTTGTTGGGTTTCAAAGGACGGACTCAAGGCAAACCCCTCAAAAGTTCAAGTCGTTCAGAACATGGCAATGCCGAAGTCCATACATGACGTGCAAAGGCTAACCGGATGTCTAGCCGCACTGAATCGATTCCTTTCCCAAGCAGCCGAAAAGCAACTGCCGTTCTTCAAGGTGTTGAAAAAGGCACCAAAGTTCGAGTGGGGAGCCGAGCAGAAAAAGGCCTTTGACGAGCTCAAAAGTTATCTAGCCGAGCTTCCTATTCTCTCTGCTCCAACCGAAGCCGAAGTAATATTCTTATACTTAGCGGCATCGGATCAAACCATCAGCACGGTGCTTGTACGAGAAGAAGGCCTAAAGCAGCTTCCCATCTATTTTACAAGCCGAGCATTAAGAGGTCCAGAAACCAGGTATCAACCTCTGGAAAAGATTGCTCTGGCATTAGTAAATGCAGCAAGGAGACTGCGGCCATACTTCTATGCTCACAAGGTATGCGTCTTAACTGATCTGCCACTTCGGCAAGTGTTGACCAAACCAGAAGCATCAGGCAGAATCGCCAAGTGGGCTATAGAGTTGGGAGAGCACACAATTGAATATCTACCTCGGAAAGCCATCAAGGGACAAGCCTTGGCAGATTTTCTTACAGAAGCGAAGTTCGATCAAGCAATTCCTGTTATTGCCGAACAGAAGAATTCTGCCAGTGCCGAACTAGCACAGCCCTTGGAATCCGAAGTAGAGCCGCCGGACTGCTGGAGCGGATTCGTAGATGGAGCTTCAAACAAGATGGGAAGTGGAGCTGGCATTCTACTTGTCGCTCCCGACGGACACGAGGTAACCTACTCACTTCGGTTCCTATTCCCCACTACTAATAATGAAGCCGAGTACGAAGCCCTCCTGGCCGGACTCCAGTTAGCGCAAAGTCTACTCGTCAAATCTCTCAAAGTCCATTGTGATTCACAAGTCATAGTAAATCACATGTTGGGTACAAGTGAAGCCCGTGACGAGAGAATGAAGAAGTATTTGGACAAAGCGCAAAGCATCAGCCGAAGTTTCTCCTATTTTCGGATAATCCGCATTCCCAGAGCGGAAAATAGCCGAGCAGATACCTTAAGTAAGTTGGCCTCAGATCCGAGCTCAAAGGCGGAAGAATTAATGCATCGAAGCATTGATGAAGCCGAGGTACATTCAGTATCCAGCTCGCCGAACTGGATGACGCCGATCTTGCAGTATCTGGATCAAGGACAATTGCCCGAGGATAAGAGAGAAGCTCGGAAGATCACGTGCCGAGCACTTCGGTACGAACTTCATGAAGGAGTCCTCTTTAGAAAGTCTTACCTCCAGCCGTTATTGCGGTGCATAGGACCAGAAGAGACGGACTACATCCTCAGAGAAGTTCATGAAGGATCGTGCGGTAGCCACATCGGAGCCAGAGCTTTAGCTAAAAAAGTTCTGAGATGGGGATATTATTGGCCAACCATGGTACAAGAGGCAGTGCAGCTCGTCAAGAAGTGTACGAAGTGCCAAATTCATGCAAATGTCCCAAGGATGCCGCAGACCGATCTATACACTATGCAAAGCCCTTGGCCCTTCATGCAATGGGGCATAGACATAGTGGGACCACTTCCTCAAGCTCCTCGGCAAATGAAATTCCTTATCGTTGCCGTGGACTACTTCACGAAGTGGGTGGAGGCTGAACCATTAGCTACGATAACGAGCTCAAAGGCATTGGACTTCGTTTGGAAGAACATAGTGTGCCGATTTGGCATACCCCACATCCTCATCTCGGATAATGGGACTCAGTTCACCGACAAGACGTTCAAGAATTGGTGCCAAGAGCTGAACATTCAACAGCGGTTCACTTCGGTCTCCCATCCCCAAGCAAACGGACAAACGGAAGTAACGAACCGGATTCTGGTGAAAGGGTTAAAAGCTCGTTTAGAACAAGCCAAAGGACAATGGGTAGAAAATCTCCCTCAAGTCCTATGGTCCTACCGAACTACACCCAAAACCTCCAACGGTGAAACTCCGTATAGTCTGGTGTACGGCACTGAAGCCGTAATTCCGGTGGAGATCGGCGTACCCAGTCCCCGAACTCTAAACTTCTCCTCAGAAATGAATGACGACGGACTGAGAGCCGAACTAGATCTCGCCGAAGAAAGAAGAGAATTGGCGTGCATAAAAGCAGCCAAGTATAAGGAGCAAGTAGCCCGGTATTATAACCAAAGGGTGAAAAAGCTTCAATTTCAAGTGGGAGATCTCGTCTTGAGAAACAACGAAGTAAGCCGAGCAGAAAAGCAGGGCAAACTCGAACCCACATGGGAGGGTCCGTATCGGGTGTCAGAAGTCCTCGGCAAAGGGTCTTATAAATTGACTCACATGTCAGGAGAACAAGTACCCCGAACATGGCACGTCTCCAACCTCAAGAAGTTCCACTTGTAAGAGACAAAGTCCGGTCAGTCTGTCTTGTGTCTAGTTCGGTCATAGGGGTACATGTTTTTATTTGTTTGTTTTTACTTGTACCTTTTCACTTGTCGTTTTATAAAAAGTCTAAAGTTTTTTTCTTTCGTCTTTTTCATTTTTTTCCCCTATGTGTTTTGTCTCTATGTGCTTGTCGTCTCTTACAAATGGTACCAAGGTATATCGTTCTTTAAAGACTGATCCCCTTTTTTAGATCGATTATTAAAGACTATTGTGAGTCCAAGCTTCTAAGGAGGATATAAGACCATAATTCAGCTTAACAAGCAGTCCGTCTGAAACGAACTGCAATAAGCCAACGATTGTGTGTCCAAGCTTCCAAGGAGGATACAAGACCGCAATTCAGCTTAATAAGCACTTCGTCTGAAACGAACTGCAATAAGGGAAAGTCCGATCCACGCGATAAACCTCGCCGAATTAGGACGACCAAGTTCGGTCAAAGAAGTTTACCTCATAAGACCGGGGACGACCATGTCTGGTCAAAGAGGTTCACTGCATAAGACCACTTCGGTTAACTGGGAAAGTCCGATCCACGCGATAAAACTCGCCGAATTAGGACAAGGGAAAGTTCGATCCCGGCGACAAAAATCGCCAAATTAGAACACAAACCAAGTCTGGTCAAAGATGTTTATTTCATCAGACCAAAGACGAGTCCGGTCAAAGATGTTTATTTCATCAGACCAAAGACGAGTCCGGTCAAAGATGTTTATTTCATCAGACCAAAGACGAGTCCGGTCAAAGATGTTTATTTCATCAGACCAAAGACGAGTCCGGTCAAAGATGTTTATTTCATCAGACCAAAGACGAGTCCGGTCAAAGATGTTTATTTCATCAGACCAAAGACGAGTCCGGTCAAAGATGTTTATTTCATCAGACCGAAGACGAGTCCGGTCAAAGATGTTTATTTCATCAGACCAAAGACGAGTCCGGTCAAAGAAGTTTACTTCATAAGACCGAGGACAAGTACGATGAAATTTTTTCGCTAAGCTGTAAATACAGTGTTAGAAGCGAAAACAAAATTTCATTTTTCAAATCTTGTTCGGCATACAACTCAGCTACCCTACAAAATGGCGTTACGCTATTACAAAGGACTATTCTACTGTCCAGGATTGCTGAAGTTAAGCCACCTATCTGCAAAATCCTCTGGAAGCCGAGTTCGGTTGTTCCGAGCAGATGAAGAATAAGCAGGTCGACGAGATGCTATCCTCGACCCAACGCCTCTTCCCCGAGCCCGAGAAGTCCTAACACCTCGGCGATGAAGAGTCTCTGCAATAATCATCTGCTGATCTTGCTCGCTCATAGTCACAACTCCTCGGCGAATGTCAGTCCGTCCCTGTCTTGACGATTCCGGTTGCTCCTGAGCCCGTTCTCGTCTTGACGTTTCCGGCTGTTCCGGAGTTCGTTGTTGGCTGGGAGTAGGATTTTGAACAAGGGAACCAGAGGTTTGATCTGGAGTGCGAGCATCTGTTGGCGCGATATGCCGAAGGAATCTTTCTATGGAGGGGCGCCGAGAAAGAACTATGTCGTACCGAGAGGCCCAGCGCCGCAATGATGTCACGACTTGTTGGCAAGCCGAGCTCTCCAGCGCATTGTTCCTCCGGAGTACATTATATTCCTCCCACAGCTCGTCAACTCGACTCTGAACATCTGATATGGTCATTCCCCCGCGCACACGGATGTAATCCTCGTACGCAGTCCTCTCAGCAATGGTCGTATTCAGCTCGGCCTCCAGATCATTCTTATCGGACTCTAAGTCCTTATTATCGGCCTCCAGCTTCACTAAACGAGCCAGAAGCTCGTCATTCTTCGTCTGATCGGCTATAGCTCTTTTCTCAGCTTCGTCTAAAGCCGAAGAGTACAGCCGTTTCCAGTGAAGTATCTCCATCTCCTTGAGTACAAAGCAGCTATATTAGTTCGGCAGATGTACCGAGCAGATAGTAAAATACTACAGGAATAAAGGCGAGTACGAAAAGCTATACGAAGACAAGTGTAGAGAATTTTTCATTCACAAGGAAAATTTTTTACACTAGGAGGGCTTCAAGGCCATTTTACAAGGAAGAAACTAGACTAAGAGAAGGGAGACGAAATCATACTTCGCCAGCTTCGTCTCCGGCTCCTTGGTCTGGTTCAGCTTCTTTCTCCTGAACTACCTCAGCCCCGGCCTCGTCTCCTGCCGGCCTCGCCTCCGCCTCCTGATCGGCCTCCTTCTCCGGATGCCCGGCCCGCTCGACTTCGGCCTCCAGCTCCAGCGGCTCGGCCTCACCCTCTCCGTTGTAAGTCGAAGCGGGTGAAACGGGTCCCACGGAGGCAAAGATAGCCTCCAGGTTCTCGTCCCGATCAGCTCGGCAACTCCGGACTCGGTCTGCAGAAAGCAGGACCGAAGATGAAGCGAGCTCCTCAAGGAGCGGCAGATTCTGAAGCCGAGCTGCTATCTCTCGGCTGTACAGAGGCAGCACGACGTCGGCCCCCTGCTCGCCCTTATCGGCAATTAGCCTTACCAGGCTACCGACAAAGGCCGAGAACTGGCTGCTCAAAAAGAGTTTCTCCGTGTAAACACGGAGAGCCTCCCCTTGGGCAACCACGGCAGCAGCATCGCTCCGCTTCGTCTGCTCTCGCTGGATGACGAGCTGGTTTTTGGCAAACTGAGCTTCATCCTGGGCCGAAATCCTAGCAGCTCTGGCCTTCTCAAAGTTAGCCTCAGCCTGTTCGGCCCGATGACAAGCAGCCGCCAACTTCCTCTGCATCTCGGCATAGTCATTGGACGCTTTGGAGAGTTCGACGGCGACGAGCTTGGAGAGCATATCGTTCCTCTGAAAATGGATAAAAAAAAAAGAGTCAACAAAGGGGCCACAAAAAATACAGAAAAAAAAGCAAGGCCAGAAAATCAAGAAGAGAGTTCACCTCGGCGAAGTCCGTGGGCCATAAAAACGGCTCACAGATATGTTCCGAAGGAGGCGCCAAGACCACATCTTTCTCCGGCGCTCTCGGGGGCTTCTGGGCCTTCCCCTTCCTACTTGCCGAAGTCGACTCCGGCTTCTTCGGATCCGAAGAGGTTTTTTGCCTTTTCGGAGTCCTCTCGGCATCAGACGCCGAGCTGGTGGTTTTCGGCCTCTCCGGCTCCTTGGACTCCGAAGATTTGCGGCTAGCCTTACTCAGCATGTACACTGCCAAAAAGCAAGAAAGCAAAGTCAGATTTTCTTCGTTAAAGCAGTAGAGCATAAAGATAAAGAGAAATCCTCACCCTCGGCCTCTTCGTCCGAAGACGAGATGTCGAACACGACGTCGCCCTTGACGAGCTCAGACTCCGTGTATTGTTTCCTAACTATGGGAATCTTGTTGAGCTCGCCATCGAGCTCGTCCAACGGTTCAGGCCGAGGGTGACGGATAACGGACTCCGGCCCTCTCCAGGGAAAACTAGGAGCCGCGGTCCTGTCATAGTAGAAGAAGCGATTTTGCCACTTCGGCCACTTCGTTTTACAAAAGGCCCTAAAGGGCTGTAAAGGGATCAAGTAAAACCAAGACCCCTTCCTCTTAAATTGAAAGAATTTAAGGATCGCCTTCAAAGACAAATCCCTTCCTAACCTACGGAGTTCGGCAGCGAAGGCCGACAAGTGCCTCCAAGAGTTCGGAGTCACTTGGCCTAAAGGAAGCTGAAAAAAATCTAGTAAATCTATAAAGGCAGAAGGGAGGGGGAAACGAAGCCCGCATTCTAAGCAGGCCTCGTACACGGTGGCGTACCCCTCCGGCGGGGAGTCAGCCCTATGATCGCCGTCAGGGACCACCGCTTTCCCCCCAGGAAAAAAGTATTTTTCGGGTAGGGATATCACAGTATCCTTACTCAAAATACTATGGAAATACTCTACGGTCTTCTCCCCGGACCCTTTCCGGCCAGAAGACCCCTTATCCCCTTTCCTACCGCTACCCGACTCCGAAGAAGAAGAAGACATTTTTCTTACTTTTTGAAGGTGAAGAAAGTCTGAAGAAGCTCTTGAAAGCGGAAGAAAATTTCTCGAGAAAGAGAGAGTATAGAAGACGCAACAGCAAAGGTGTTCAAATGAGGAAGAAAAAGCATATTTATTAGATACGGGAAAGATTTCGAGATCGTTGCGCCGTTTCGAATCCCACCTTTTCAGGATTCAACGGCCGGATTTTACTGTCGCATTTAATGCAGGCACGCGCAAGGCATGTCCGCTGACGTCAGCCTCCCCCTTACCATTATCCAGAATGCCGAAGTGACTCACCTCGCCGAAGTGATTCACTTCGCTTTTCGGGGGGGGTAGTGATGGGGTACGAACTAAACCCTAATGGCAAGCCCAATAACAGTGACGGCCCATCAGCCCAGAGCCCAAGAAAGAGTACCTGTTCGGCACCAAAGAGTTCGGCACGACCAAAGAGTTCGGACTCAGCCCGCGACCGAAGAGTTCGGACTCAGCCTACAGCTTGGTAAAAGCCGACCAGTCAAGCTCTCCTCTCAGATCGGCAAGAGCTGATCGGTAAAGTCCAGCAGTTCGGTCTCAGCATTCGACCGAACTAGGAGTTAGTGGACTCATGAAAGGCCTCCACGACCTCCGCTATACCCACGATCTATTTAGTGGTACGAAGCAGTTATTGAGCAGTTATTGCTCACCCACGATCTTGTTAGTGGGGCTGCAAACCACGATCCTAGTTCAATGTATAAATAGAGCTTAGATCAGATAGAAAAAGGTTAAGCTCTCTAGAGATAAAATACCCTATAGCAAGTCTGTGTTGTAAGCTGTATTTTCGCAGATCAAGCAATACAAACCTGCCCTCATTTCTCCCCGTGGACGTAGATTTACCTCAGTAAATCGAACCACGTAAATTCATTGTGTCATAATTCTCTACCAGCATTTACTAACATCAATAATTCGCGGATCCATCAGCCGCCATCGAAAGTTGGGTCAGCAATCTGTTCCCAGAAAATTTTGAGCTGTTCTTTGTTGATGGAATTGCTGGAGATATCCCACTTCCGGGCAAGCACGTCGAAGAGCTCGCCGTCGAACGTAGACGACTCCTTCATTCCTATACACACATAAAATAAAACATAAGAATTTATTTATATTATTAATTAAGCTCAGACTACTATAACTTCAATAATTATACCAATGCATTTGCCAAAGTCGTCGCGTGACAACATTCCATCATCGGATTTGAGTTTGTTGA
The DNA here is from genome assembly GCF_004379255.2 of Salvia splendens. Lineage (NCBI taxonomy): Eukaryota > Viridiplantae > Streptophyta > Magnoliopsida > Lamiales > Lamiaceae > Salvia > Salvia splendens. The sequence continues at coordinate 59,571 of NW_024599428.1, read as the reverse complement.
AGCGCTCCTCGACGCGGTCCCACGTGCCACCGGTCTTGCTGATGAACTTGAGCCCCGTGAGGGCCCGCGAAGCGACGGTCTTGGCCCGGTCGAGTTTCCTCGCCGGCCGCCTCACGGAAACTGATGGATCCGCGAATTTCTGACGTTAGTAAATGCTGGTAGAGAATGAAAATTACGACACAAAGAATTTACGTGGTTCGATTTACTGAGGTAAATCTACGTCCACGGGAAGAAGGGAGGGCAAGATTGTATTGCTTGATCTGGGATTACAGCTTACAACACAGACTTGCTATATGGTATTTTATCTCTAGAGAGCTTAACCCTTTTCTATCTGATCTAAGTTCTATTTATACATTGAACTAAGGTCGTGGTTTGCAGCCCCACTAACAAGATCGTGGGTGAGCAATAACTGCTCAATAACTGCTTCGTACCACTAAATAGATCGTGGGTATAGCGGAGGTCGTGGAGGCCTTTCATGAGTCCACTAACTCCTAGTTCGGTCGAATGCTGAGACCGAACTGCTGGACTTTACCGATCAGCTCTTGCCGATCTGAGAGGAGAGCTTGACTGGTCGGCTTTTACCGAGCTGTAGGCTGAGTCCGAACTCTTTGGTCGTGCCGAACTCTTTGGTGCCGAACAGATACTCTTTCTTGGGCTCTGGGCTGATGGGCCGTCACTGTTATTGGGCTTGCCATTAGGGTTTAGTTCGTACCCCATCACTACCCCCCCCGAAAAGCGAAGTGAATCACTTCGGCGAGGTGAGTCACTTCGGCATTCTGGATAATGGTAAGGGGGAGGCTGACGTCAGGGGACGTGCCTTGCGCGTGCCTGCATTAAATGCGACAGTAAAATCCGGCCGTTGAATCCTGAAAAGGTGGGATTCGAAACGGCGCAACGATCTCGAAATCTTTCCCGAATCTGATAAATATGCTCCTTTTTCCTCATTTGAACACTTTTGCTGTTGCGTCTTCTATACTCTCTCTTTTTCGAGAAATTTTCTTCCGCTTTCAAGAGCTTCTTCAGACTTTCTTCATCTTCAAAAAGTAAGAAAAATGTCTTCTTCTTCTTCGGAGTCGGGTAGCGGTAGGAAAGGGGATAAGGGGTCTTCTGGCCGGAAAGAGTCCGGGGAGAAGACCGTAGAGTATTTCCATAGTATTTTGAGTAAGGATACTGTGATATCCCTACCCGAAAAATACTTTTTTCCTGGGGGGAAGGCGGTGGTACCTGACGGTGATCATAGGGCTGACTCCCCGCCGGAGGGGTACGCCACCGTGTACGAGGCCTGCTTAGAATGCGGGCTTCGTTTCCCCCTCCCTTCTGCCTTTATAGATTTACTAGATTTTTTTCAGCTTCCTTTAGGCCAAGTGACTCCGAACTCTTGGAGGCACTTGTCGGCCTTCGCTGCCGAACTCCGTAGGTTAGGAAGGGATTTGTCTTTGAAGGCGATCCTTAAATTCTTTCAATTTAAGAGGAAGGGGTCTTGGTTTTACTTGATCCCTTTACAGCCCTTTAGAGCCTTTTGTAAAACGAAGTGGCCGAAGTGGCAAAATCGCTTCTTCTACTATGATAGGACCGCGGCTCCTAGTTTTCCCTGGAGAGGGCCGGAGTCCGTTATCCGTCACCCTCGGCCTGAACCGTTGGACGAGCTCGATGGCGAGCTCAACAAGATTCCCATAGTTAGGAAACAATACACGGAGTCTGAGCTCGTCAAGGGCGACGTCGTGTTCGACATCTCGTCTTCGGACGAAGAGGCCGAGGGTGAGGATTTCTCTTTATCTTTATGCTCTACTGCTTTAACAAAGAAAATCTGACTTTGCTTTCTTGCTTTTTGGCAGTGTACATGCTGAGTAAGGCTAGCCGCAAATCTTCGGAGTCCAAGGAGCCGGAGAGGCCGAAAACCACCAGCTCGGCGTCTGATGCCGAGAGGACTCCGAAAAGGCAAAAAACCTCTTCGGATCCGAAGAAGCCGGAGTCGACTTCGGCAAAGGGAAGGGGGAAGGCCCAGAAGCCCCCGAGAGCGCCAGAGAAAGACGTGGTCTTGGCGCCTCCTTCGGAACATATCTGTGAGCCGTTTTTATGGCCCACGGACTTCGCCGAGGTGAATTCTCTTCTTGATTTTCTGGCCTTGCTTTTTTCCTGTATTTTTTGTGGCCCCTTTGTTGACTTTTTTCTTTATCCATTTTCAGAGGAACGATATGCTCTCCAAGCTCGTCGCCGTCGAACTCTCCAAAGCGTCCAATGACTATGCTGAGATGCAGAGGAAGTTGGCGGCTGCTTGTCATCGGGCCGAACAGGCTGAGGCTAACTTTGAGAAAGCCAGAGCTGCTAGGATTTCGGCCCAGGATGAAGCTCAGTTTGCCAAAAACCAGCTCGTCATCCAGCGAGAGCAGACGAAACGGAGGGATGCTGCCGCCGTGGCTGCCCAGGGGGAGGCTCTCCGTGTTTACACGGAGAAACTCTTTTTGAGCAGCCAGTTCTCGGCCTTTGTCGGTAGTCTGGTAAGGCTAATTGCCGATAAGGGCGAGCAGGGGGCCGACGTCGTGCTGCCTCTGTACAGCCGAGAGATAGCAGCTCGGCTTCAGAATCTGCCGCTCCTTGAGGAGCTCGCTTCATCCTCGGTCCTGCTTTCTGCAGACCAAGTCCGGAGTTGTCGAGCTGATCGGGACGAGAACCTGGAGGCTATCTTTGCCTCCGTGGGACCCGTTTCACCCGCTTCGACTTACAACGGAGAGGGTGAGGCCGAGCCGCTGGAGCTGGAGGCCGAAGTCGAGCGGGCCGGGCATCCGGAGAAGGAAGCCGATCAGGAGGCGGAGGCGAGGCCGGCAGGAGGCGAGGCCGAGGCTGAAGTAGCTCAGGAGAAAGAAGCTGAACCAGACCAAGGAGCCGGAGACGAAGCTGGTGGAGTATGATTTCGTCTCCCTTCTCTTAGTCTAGTTTCTTCCTTGTAAAATGGCCTTGAAGCCCTCCTAGTGTAAAAATTTTCCTTGCGAATGAAAAATTCTCTACACTTGTCTTCGTATAGCTTTTCGTACTCGCCTTTATTTCTGTTGTATTTTACTATCTGCTCGGTACAGCTGCCGAACTAATATAGCTGCTTTGTACTCAAGGAGATGGAGATACTTCACTGGAAACGGCTGTACTCTTCGGCTTTAGACGAAGCTGAGAAAAGAGCTATAGCCGATCAGACGAAGAATGACGAGCTTCTGGCTCGTTTAGTGAAGCTGGAGGCCGATAATAAGGACTTAGAGTCCGATAAGAAGGGTCTGGAGGCCGAGCTGAATACGACCATTGCTGAGAGGACTGCGTACGAGGATTACATCCGTGTGCGCGGGGGCTTGACCATATCAGATGTTCAGAGTCGAGTTGACGAACTGTGGGAGGAATATCATGTACTCCGGAGGAACAATGCGCTGGAGAGCTCGGCTTGCCAACAAGTTGTGAAATCATTACGGCGCTGGGCTTCTCGGTACGACATTGTTCTTTCTCGGCGCCCCTCCATAGAAAGATTCCTTCGGCATATCGTGCCAACAGATGCTCGCACTCCAGATCAAGCCTCTGGTTCCCTTGTTCAAAATCCTACTTCCAGTCAACAACGAACTCCGGAACAGCCGGAAACGTCAAGACGAGAACGGGCTCAGGAGCAACCGGAATCGTCAAGACAGGGACGGACTGAAATTCGCCGAGGAGTTGTGACTATGAGCGAGCAAGATCAGCAGATGATTATTGCAGAGACTCTTCATCGCCGAGGTGTTAGGACTTCTCGGGCTCGGGGAAGAGGCGTTGGGTCGAGGATAGCATCTCGTCGACCTGCTTATTCTTCATCTGCTCGGAACAACCGAACTCGGCTTCCAGAGGATTTTGCAGATAGGTGGCTTAACTTTAGCAACCCTGGACAGTAGAATAGTCCTTTGTAATAGCGTAACGCCATTCTGTAGGGTAGCGGAGTTGTATGCCGAACAAGATTTGAAAAATGAAATTTTGTTTTCGCTTCTAACACTGTATTTACAGCTTAGCGAAAAAATTTCATCATACTTGTCCTCGGTCTTATGAAGTAAACTTCTTTGACCGGACTTGGTCCTTGGTCTTATGAAGTAGACTTCTTTGACCGGACTCGTCTTTGGTCCGATGAAATAAACATCTTTGACCGGACTCGTCTTTGGTCTGATGAAATAAACATCTTTGACCGGACTCGTCTTTGGTCTGATGAAATAAACATCTTTGACCGGACTCGTCTTTGGTCCGATGAAATAAACATCTTTGACCGGACTCGTCTTTGGTCTGACGAAATAAACATCTTTGACCGGACTCGTCTTTGTGTTCTAATTTGGCGATTTTTGTCGCCGGGATCGAACTTTCCCTTGTCCTAATTCGGCGAGTTTTATCGCGTGGATCGGACTTTCCCAGTTAACCGAAGTGGTCTTATGCAGTAAACCTCTTTGACTAGACGTGGTCGTCCCCGGTCTTATGAGGTAAACTTCTTTGACCGAACTTGGTCGTCCTAATTCGGCGAGGTTTATCGCGTGGATCGGACTTTCCCTTATTGCAGTTCGTTTCAGACGAAGTGCTTATTTCTTAAGCCGAATTGTGGTCTTGTATCTTCCTGAGAAGCTTGGACTCACAATCGTTGGCTTATTGCAGTTCGTTTCAGACGGACTGCTTGTTAAGCTGAATTGTGGTCTTATATCCTCCTTAGAAGCTTGGACTCACAATAGTCTTTAATAATCGATCTAAAAAGGGGATCAGTCTTTAAAGAACGATATACCTTGGTACCATTTGTAAGAGACGACAAGCACATAGAGACAAAACACATAGAGAAAAAATGAAAAAGACGAAAGAAAAAACTTTAAACTTTTTATAAAACGACAAGTAAAAGGTACAAGTAAAAACAAACAAATAAAAACATGTACCCCTATGACCGAACTAGACACAAGACAGACTGACCGGACTTTGTCTCTTACAAGTGGAACTTCTTGAGGTTGGAGACGTGCCATGTTCGGGGTACTTGTTCTCCTGACATGTGAGTCAATTTATAAGACCCTTTGCCGAGGACCTCTGACACCCGATATGGACCCTCCCATGTGGGTTCGAGTTTGCCCAGCTTTTCTGCTCGGCTTACTTCGTTGTTTCTCAAGACGAGATCTCCCACTTGAAATTGAAGCTTTTTCACCCTTTGGTTATAATATCGGGCTACTTGCTCCTTATACTTGGCTGCTTTTATGCACGCCAATTCTCTTCTTTCTTCGGCGAGATCTAGTTCTGCTCTCAGTCCGTCGTCATTCATTTCTGAGGAGAAATTTAGAGTTCGGGGACTGGGTACGCCGATCTCCACCGGAATTACGGCTTCAGTGCCGTACACCAGACTATACGGAGTTTCACCGTTGGAGGTTTTGGGCGTAGTTCGATAGGACCATAGGACTTGAGGGAGATTTTCTACCCATTGTCCTTTGGCTTGTTCTAACCGAGCTTTTAACCCTTTCACCAGAATCCGGTTCGTTACTTCCGTTTGTCCGTTTGCTTGGGGATGGGAGACCGAAGTGAACCGCTGTTGAATGTTCAGCTCTTGGCACCAATTCTTGAACGTCTTGTCGGTGAACTGGGTCCCATTATCCGAGATGAGGATGTGGGGTATGCCAAATCGGCACACTATGTTCTTCCAGACGAAGTCCAATGCCTTTGAGCTCGTTATCGTAGCTAATGGTTCCGCCTCCACCCACTTCGTGAAGTAGTCCACGGCAACGATAAGGAATTTCATTTGCCGAGGAGCTTGAGGAAGTGGTCCCACTATGTCTATGCCCCATTGCATGAAAGGCCAAGGGCTTTGCATAGTGTATAGATCGGTCTGCGGCATCCTTGGGACATTTGCATGAATTTGGCACTTCGTACACTTCTTGACGAGCTGCACTGCCTCTTGTACCATGGTTGGCCAATAATATCCCCATCTCAGAACTTTTTTAGCTAAAGCTCTGGCTCCGATGTGGCTACCGCACGATCCTTCATGAACTTCTCTGAGGATGTAGTCCGTCTCTTCTGGTCCTACGCACCGCAATAACGGCTGGAGGTAAGACTTTCTAAAGAGGACTCCTTCATGAAGTTCGTACCGAAGTGCTCGGCACGTGATCTTCCGAGCTTCTCTCTTATCCTCGGGCAATTGTCCTTGATCCAGATACTGCAAGATCGGCGTCATCCAGTTCGGCGAGCTGGATACTGAATGTACCTCGGCTTCATCAATGCTTCGATGCATTAATTCTTCCGCCTTTGAGCTCGGATCTGAGGCCAACTTACTTAAGGCATCTGCTCGGCTATTTTCCGCTCTGGGAATGCGGATTATCCGAAAATAGGAGAAACTTCGGCTGATGCTTTGCGCTTTGTCCAAATACTTCTTCATTCTCTCGTCACGGGCTTCACTTGTACCCAACATGTGATTTACTATGACTTGTGAATCACAATGGACTTTGAGAGATTTGACGAGCAGGCTTTGCGCTAACTGGAGTCCGGCCAGGAGGGCTTCGTACTCGGCTTCATTATTAGTAGTGGGGAATAAGAACCGAAGTGAGTAGGCTACCTCGTGTCCGTCGGGAGCGACAAGTAAAATACCAGCTCCACTTCCCATCTTGTTCGAAGCTCCATCTACGAACCCGCTCCAGCAGTCCGGCGGCTCTACTTCGGATTCCAAGGGCTGTGCTAGTTCGGCATTGGCAGAATTCTTCTGTTCGGCAATAACAGGAATTGCTTGATCGAACTTCGCTTCTGCAAGAAAATCTGCCAAGGCTTGTCCCTTGATGGCTTTCCGAGGTAGATATTCAATTGTGTGCTCTCCCAACTCTATAGCCCACTTGGCGATTCTGCCTGATGCTTCTGGTTTGGTCAACACTTGCCGAAGTGGCAGATCAGTTAAGACGCATACCTTGTGAGCATAGAAGTATGGCCGCAGTCTCCTCGCTGCATTTACTAATGCCAGAGCAATCTTTTCCAGTGGTTGATACCTGGTTTCTGGACCTCTTAATGCTCGGCTTGTAAAATAGATGGGAAGCTGCTTTAGGCCTTCTTCTCGTACAAGCACCGCGCTGATGGTTTGATCCGATGCCGCTAAGTATAAGAATATTACTTCGGCTTCGGTTGGAGCAGAGAGAATAGGAAGCTCGGCTAGATAACTTTTGAGCTCGTCAAAGGCCTTTTTCTGCTCGGCTCCCCACTCGAACTTTGGTGCCTTTTTCAACACCTTGAAGAACGGCAGTTGCTTTTCGGCTGCTTGGGAAAGGAATCGATTCAGTGCGGCTAGACATCCGGTTAGCCTTTGCACGTCATGTATGGACTTCGGCATTGCCATGTTCTGAACGATTTGAACTTTTGAGGGGTTTGCCTTGAGTCCGTCCTTTGAAACCCAACAACCCAGAAACTTTCCCGAATCTACCAAAAAGGTACACTTTTGGGGATTAAGTTTGAGGTTGGCTTTTTTGAGCACGTTGAGAGTGGACTTGAGGTTGTGCTCGTACTCCGAAGTGCTTTTGCTTTTGACGACTATATCGTCAACATACACTTCGACCTCCTTTCCAATCAGGTGCCGAAAAAGCTTGTCTACCATCCTTTGATAAGTGGCTCCGGCATTCTTTAAACCGAATGGCATCTTTTTATAAGCGAAAATGCCGAAATCAGTAATGAAGGCCGTTTTTGAAGCGTCAATCTCATCCATTAAAACTTGATGGTATCCTTTGTACAGATCAAGAAAACAAAAAATTTCAAAGCCTATCAAAGCTTCTACTTTTTTATCTATGTTCGGAAGGGGATAGCAATCTTTGGGACAGTGCTTATTTAGATCGGTGAAATCTATGCACATCCGCCATCCTCCTTCCTTTTTCTTGATCATGACAGGATTGGCCACCCACGAAGGATACTTCACTTCGAATAACACATCCGCCTTCAATAATTGACGGACTTCGTCATGGATGACTTGACTTCGTTCTGCCGCAAAGAGTCTTTGCTTCTGTTTTATCGGCCGGACTGAAGGATCAATATTTAACCGATGAGTGATTACCTCGGGGGGCACTCCGGTCATGTCCAACGGAGACCATGCAAAGACGTCTTTATACTCCTTGAGGAGCTGGATGGTTTTTTCCCGAAGTAGGGGCGTTCCCGCGAAGCCGATCTTAACCGTTCTGGATGGATCGTCTTCGTACAGCTGAACTGTCATCGAGTTCGGCTCCGGTATGACTTCGGTCATCGCCTCTGACTCCGGCTGCTGTGATTGCTATGCTTGGTGGTGCCGATCTGACTGCTCGGCACTTCTAAGCGCAATTTGCAGACATTCCTTTGCTCTCTTTTGGTCACCTCGGATGACCGCTATCCCTCCTTTAGTAGGGATCTTGATGGTGAGGTGATAGGTGGAGCAAACGGCCCGAACTGTGTTGAGCCAGTCTCTTCCCAGGATGACGTTGTACGGGGACCGAGCTTTCACCACGAAAAACTCAATCATCGTACTGGAGCTAGTAGGCGCTTTCCCCACCGTGATCGGAAGGCTGATAATACCTTCAGGGCGGGTGTCCTCCTGAGTGAAGCTCTTCAGGGGAAGCGGAGCCGGACTGAGCCGAGCTGGGTCCACTTCTAGTTTGTCGAAGCACTCTTTAAAAAGAATGCTAACCGACGCTCCTGTATCCACAAACACCCTGTGGATCAGTTTGTTTGCCACTCCGGCTTGGATGACAATGGCGTCTTGGTGAGGAGAGATGGCCGGGACGGGATCAGCAGCCGAGAACGTAATCACTTCGTCCTGCTTCAGCCTTTTATGCGTTGGCTCCTCTCGATTGGAGCCTCTGCGTTCTGACTTTAGGGACGACTTGGTCTTCCCGGCAGGGAGCGCGTCAATAGTCTGGATTACTCCATCATATTGCGGCTCGTCATCGTCTTCGGGATCCGGCTGCCTTTTCGGATCCTGAGGAGCGCAGTTCGCACCACTCTGCTTTTTATTCTTCTTTGGCTGCTTACTTCGGTATTTTTTCAATGTCCCTGCCTTCACAAGAACATCGATACCTGCAGCCAAGTTTCTGCACTCCTCAGTATCGTGACCGTGGTCTTGATGGTAGGAGCAGTAGTTATCCTGTGGTCGGCGCGCGGCTGATTTCGTCATCCGCTTTGGCTTTTCGAATAGGTCAGAGTGCAGTTCGAAAATTTCCGCTCTCGGCTTGTTCAGCGGTACGAACTGAGCGGGCGGCTTCTCGGGATTGAGACGAGGTCCCAATCTGTCTTGCACCGAAGCCCTTTGAATTCTTTCAAATGGAGTCCGGCGAGGATGCCCCTGATCGCTATGATCGGGCTTCCTTCTGTCTCCTCGGGACGATGAGCTGTCTAACGACCGTTTGCGACGGTCTGCCTCATCGGCCCGGGAGTACTGGTCCGCAATGTCCCACATTTCCTGAGCTGTCTGCGGACCGCACTCAACGAGCTTCCTGTAGAGAGCTCCGGGCAGGATTCCATTTTGGAATGCCGAGATGACAAGCAGATCGTTGAGATCGTCTACTTGCAGGCATTCCTTGTGGAATCTTGTCATAAAGTCGCTAATTTTTTCGTCGCGACCTTGACGAATGGAAAGCAGCTGAGCCGAAGTGATTCGGGCTTCCGCTTTCTGAAAGAACCTCCTGTGGAAGGCATCCATTAGATCTCGGTAAGATCTGATGCTGCCCTGGGGGAGGCTATCGAACCACCTTCTCGCGTTCCCGATGAGCAGCTCGGGAAACAGCTTGCACATGTGGACCTCGTTGAGACCCTGGTTCGCCATGTTATATTGATAGCGCCCCAAGAAATCGTGAGGGTCCACGAGCCCGTCGTAAGTCATCGACGGAGTTCGGTAGTTCTGTGGTAGGGGAGTTCGGGTGATGTCGTCCGAGAACGGAGTCTTCAGTGCTCCGTACACGGCGAATCCGATATCTCGTCGGTATGGAGGAGATTGAGTTCTCCTGTGATTCCGGTACCGAGGAGGAGCTGGAATATGTCGGGGTTGAGGATTCTTTCTCCTGGGAGATGCGACACTACTGCGGTAGTGACTTTCTTGTGCGGAGGGAGAAGGAGAATCCGTCGTTTTCGTCTCCGGCTGCTTTTGGCTTCTTCGCAGGAAGGTTAAGAATTCCTCCTGCTTCGCCTCCAAAAACTGCTTGACAGCCTCATTCAAATCGGGCTGCTGGGAAGACTCAGTGGGACGATTTTTGGAGCGGCTTGTTCCTTCGCCATGAGAACTGGTGGTGGATTTATCCCTAGGCTGTTTTCCAGACCTGTGGGATGGATTGGCTTCCTCCTGGTTCTCACGGGCAGGAATACGGGTACTCTGCGATCTGGTATGCATTTTTTGGGTGGAAAAAATGGATCAAAAATTCGCTTTATCACAAATTTTGTTCTCTGTTTCCCACAGACGGCGCCAGTGATGGATCCGCGAATTTCTGACGTTAGTAAATGCTGGTAGAGAATGAAAATTACGACACAAAGAATTTACGTGGTTCGATTTACTGAGGTAAATCTACGTCCACGGGAAGAAGGGAGGGCAAGATTGTATTGCTTGATCTGGGATTACAGCTTACAACACAGACTTGCTATATGGTATTTTATCTCTAGAGAGCTTAACCCTTTTCTATCTGATCTAAGTTCTATTTATACATTGAACTAAGGTCGTGGTTTGCAGCCCCACTAACAAGATCGTGGGTGAGCAATAACTGCTCAATAACTGCTTCGTACCACTAAATAGATCGTGGGTATAGCGGAGGTCGTGGAGGCCTTTCATGAGTCCACTAACTCCTAGTTCGGTCGAATGCTGAGACCGAACTGCTGGACTTTACCGATCAGCTCTTGCCGATCTGAGAGGAGAGCTTGACTGGTCGGCTTTTACCGAGCTGTAGGCTGAGTCCGAACTCTTTGGTCGTGCCGAACTCTTTGGTGCCGAACAGATACTCTTTCTTGGGCTCTGGGCTGATGGGCCGTCACTGTTATTGGGCTTGCCATTAGGGTTTAGTTCGTACCCCATCAGAAACCAAACGCTTCACCTCTTGTTTCAGTCCAAACGAAGACTTGTTTTCCTCCCCATTCATACCATCATTGTTTTGCATCTCTGATTCTCTATTAGTATAAACTAATGATCATGCAAGATAACGACTGAGATTTCCGATAATTGATGCTGTTGGATGTTGGTTTTTTCAGGCACTCAATTTATACGCATGAATTTGGTGTGTGAACTCACCAGTTTTTGTTAAGATGTCTATTTTATTTTTTAATATGTTGAATTAATTATATATTTTTTACAAAGATACGTTGTCATGATATGATATGCTAAGGATTGTTTTATTTCGGTTTACACGCTAATCGACAAAAAATTGGACTAAAAACATCGTGAACAACCATTATTATCAAGCTGGAAATTAGGAATAGTAAATGGTGCCCGGAATCAATATAACGTGGAGGAGTATTTGGGGTCAGTAATCAGTATATAACTTATTAATAGAATATTTGCATAGTCTTACAAATCCATTAGTTGGAAGGTATTAAAATTTTACTACTCGAAATAAAGAAAAGTTTTACGTATGCGACTTTAAACTATATTAAATGATCTCGAAGAGCTAAAATGAATATATACTCCCGTCATCTGCGGTTAATAATTGCCTTATTTTGAAACGGTTTGAATTTTTAGATAAAACTATCAAAATAACTATAATTATGATAGCTAGTGTAGCTAGTAATAACAATTTTTATAGTACAATACTAAGTTTTTGATATTTGAGTAATTTATTAATATTAATATCATATTAATGATTAATTTATTAATAACAATTATCTTGTAGACCGTCTCATGCTACTACATTTTTCTTTTTGGTTCATAAATTAAGAATTGAGTGATTAGTGTAATTAAATTAATATTTTAAATATAATAAGGGAATACTTAATTAACTCTAATATCTTAATTAAATATCATAGTTCTTACTTAAAGTTGAGAAATAGTGTAGGACATACTAAAAAAGAAAAGTGCGAGTAGCATGAAAGGGACGTGGATAATGAATATCAACTTAAAATTTATATTGATTATTATTGAAAAAATTACTATTAAAGTGAGTAGGGTGAAGGGTCTATGTCAACTTTATAAAGATAATTACTATAAATAAAAAGTGGATATATTTGGCATACATGCTAAAATGATAGTACTACCTTTTTTCGGACTGAAATATTTACAATGTTTATATAACGACGTAGGAAAATTATAATTGGCCAACATTTTAGATTAAAAATAAAATTATTCCTTTAATTTTTAATATGCGATATTATTTGTGATAGATTTAATTGATTATACATATATTATATATAAATATTGACATTGTTATAGTATAATTTTATAGTTTATACATGCAGGGTAAATTTATTATAATATTTCTAATATTATTCATAATATATAATTAGCATTCCATTCATGCGCATCACGTTGCCTATCGCTAACTCTCATTATTAGAATGATCAATTATTAAAATTTGGACAAAATTTATAGCAATTTAATAGAAAGATTGATTTAATAGTGGCGCCGCATTTGGTGGGATCACTGTCTTCTTCGTGAAATACTTAATTGTAGCTATATCTTGTTGGAGAAATTCGTGATATAATTGGAATCTTCTTGTTGTACGATTACATTTATAGTCAACAATGCTTCAATTAACTTTGTTTCCATACAGTTGTTATCTGTATAATTGGTTTAAACAATAGTCTGATGTACGTGCATTGCATATATGTGTATCCGTCATTAGGTTATTGGTTTAAATTACTCTTAGAGTAAATTAAATTTATACTCCATTATCTGTAGGAATATTTATATTCCTATATGTGACCTATGTATATATTGGTTTAATATTAAGGATAAAGTTCATACTTAAAGTTGGATTCTAATATAAAAGACGATACCGTGATGGATCGGTTTCGATTAAAGAATTAGAATCGGGTATATTGATAACCCTCCTCTCTTACCTCTAATATGATATTATAATATATATATATATATATATATATATATATATATATATATATATTATATGTATGAAAGGACCGTGTGTATATATAATTGATTATAAATGTATAAATATGTATGTGTTGATATACATGAAAATACATGTATGTGACTCCTGGAATTATTGGACATATATATATATATATATATATATATATATATATATATATTAATGTACATGAACTTGTCACGGTGGAATTATAAGAGTGACAATTAGTTTGTAAACTAATTACAATTCCCATGCAACCGACACCTTTGTTAGTAAATATTGTTTGACGTACATGTATATGGTAGTTATTTATGGATAATGTAAACTGATTATTTATTTAATCTAAGTTATCCATTTAAATACCAATCGTCATGTCAGAAACGGTTGTTGGATGGGAATTCGTAAATGAAGCGACACCACTTTTGATAAAGGGACGTTCATCACCTATATATATGTGTGCTCTCATTCTTGAAGATAATTAACATTTAAATACTTCACGGCATATATATACAGTTTCGGTCCTTATATATATATTGAAGTTCTTGATTCTTCATCCATCAAAAGAATCATTGAAGTCTTAAGGTCAAAGAGAGGAAAACGTCAATAGCAGCTTAAGGGGAAACATCAAAAGTGGATCCAACCCTACATCAAATTAATAAGCATGGATGGAGGTTGGTGATCTATCTCCACTTTATAGTGTGTTAATATGGTTGAATTAATTCAAATCTAGAATGTGATTTCGGTATAGAGATCAGAAAAGAATGGGTAACAGTTGGTATCAGAGCCAATCTAGATTTGGTTAATTCACCATTTATGTGTTTTTCAAAATCGAAATTTAAATGGTATTAATTTTCGATTTTGGGTTAAATTTGCTTCCGCTTATGTGTTGGGTATTGTTTTATGAAATGATAAAACAAATATAATGTTTTCTACCCATTAAAGATTTCAATATTTAAATGATATATGACTTGTTAATCACCAAAGTGGTCTTGTTATATTGCATTTAATTATTGAGCATGATGAATGTTAGTTAATTGATCATGATTAAAGAGATGCTATAAATGACATTAAAGTTTGATTGATCAATTATATTATTATTTATATACTTGGAGATCACCCAAAGGTGGATCATTGTATACATTTAATAATACGAAAGGGATTAATCATGTCTACTTGTGTCTTATGTAGTATGTATACCCAAAGGCAACATGCTTATTTGATATATGTATGATTTGATTAATTATTAAAGAAATTTTTTTAGCATCGTTGAAAGTATGTGTATTTTAAGTATTGCCCAAAGGTTACTTGAATGCATGTTATTTAAAGTATTACAGTTATCTGAATCAGTGTTTAAAGTTCAAAGCACTAATTGTAAGCATGTATAAATGTTGCAGCTTCATCTAATATATATGCATCTGCAAACTCCGTCGTAAAGTTCAATGGGCAGAACTATGGTGAATGGTCAGAACAGATCCGGTTTTCACTGGGTGTTATGTCACTTGACCATGCCATACTTACGGAAGATGAGCCTGCAGCCATTACGGAAGAAAGCTCCGAAACGGATAAGTCTCGATATGAGACTTGGGAGCGCTCTAACAGGCTAAGTCTCAATCTTATGAGGATGACGATGGCAGAAAGTTTCAAGCCATCTATGCCTAAGACAGAGAGTGCAAGGGAATTTATTGAAAAGATAAAGGAGTGTTCACAATCGGAATTGGCCGACAAGTCAATTGTGGGGAGCCTAATGAGTGAGCTCACTACAAGAAAGTTTGACTGGTCTAAGCCGATTCACGATCATGTAACACACATGTCAAACTTGGCAGCAAGGCTCACGACCTTAGGAATGGAGGTTCATGAACAGTTCTTGGTTCAATTCATCATAAACTCTCTTCCTATTGAATTTGGCCAGTTCCAGGTGAATTATAACACCATAAAAGATAAATGGGACCTTAAAGAACTAAAGGCCATGTTAGTTCAAGAGGAAGGGAGACTAAAGAAGATGGGTGACCAAGTTGTGAATCTAATGGGTCATGGAGGAGCAAGCACCAATAAGGTAAAGGCAAGTAAAAAGGATAAACGTAAAGAGTCTTCTTTTCCTAAAGGCCCCGAAAAGAAGATCCAAAAGGAAAGGAAGTGTTTCTTCTGTAGAGAACCGGGACACTTCAAGAAGGATTGTCCAAAAAGGAAGGCGTGGTTCGATAAGAAAGGTAAACATAATAGTTTCGTTTGCTTTGAGTCAAATCTTATTGAAGTGCCTAATAATACTTGGTGGTTAGATTCTGGTGCTACTACTCATGTGTCTCACATTGAACAGGGATTCAGTACGATCCAACCTATAAAAGGAAGTGAACAATACTTGTTCATGGGGAACAGGATGAAGGCACAAATTAAAGGCGTCGGGACCTATAGACTGATCTTGGACACGGGATGTCATATAGATCTTAAGGAATGTCTCTATGTACCAGATTGTGCTAGAAATCTTGTATCTGTTAGTAGGTTGGATAGATTAGGATTTAAAATCAAGTTTGTAAATAGTGTATTTACATTATACATAAATGATTACTTCTATGGAAGTGGTACTTTGTTTGATTCACTCTACAGTTTCAATCTTGATGCAAAGTTTTCTGAATCATTGTTTAATGTTGAAAGTAGAGGCATAAAACGTAGTGTGTCAAGTGAAAATTCGGCTTTCTTGTGGCATCAAAGACTAGGTCACATATCCAAGGAAAGGATGATGAGGTTGGTAAAGAATGATATTCTTCCTCAATTGGATTTTAGTGATCTAGATATGTGTATAGATTGCATAAAGGGGAAGCAAACTAAACACATAGTAAAGAAACAAGCCACAAGAAGTTCTCAACTTCTTGAATTAATTCATACTGATATTTGTGGTCCGTTTGATGCACCTTCGTGGGATGGTAGAAATTATTTTATCACTTTTATTGATGATTTCTCACGGTATGGTTACATATATCTATTGCGTGAAAAGGCTGAATCCGTGAATGTCTTAAAGATATTCATAGATGAAGTAGAAAGACAACTAGATAGAAAAGTTAAAGTGGTGAGATCAGATAGAGGTGGTGAATTCTACGGAAAGTTCAATGAATCTGGACAATGTCCGGGTCCATTTGCAAAGTACCTCGAAAGTAAGGGCATTTGTGCACAATATACAATGCCCGGTACTCCGCAACAAAATGGTGTAGCGGAAAGGCGGAATCGTACTCTTTTGGATATAGTTAGATGCATGTTAAGTGGGTGTAATTTACCTCTTTCGTTGTGGATTTATGCATTAAAGACTGCAACGTATATGCTTAATCGGGTTCCTAGTAAGGCAGTTCCAAAGACACCTTTCGAACTGTGGACGGGAAGGAAACCGAGTTTAAGGCATTTACGTATTTGGGGTTGCCCCGCAGAAGTAAAGTTGTATAATCCGCATGAAAAGAAGCTGGATTTAAAGACGGTCAGTGGATATTTCATCGGCTATCCAGATAAGTCGAAAGGATATACATTCTATTGTCCTAACCATAGTACGAGGATAGTTGAGACGGGTAATGCTAGGTTCATTGAAATTAGTGGGAATGATGAACCTCGTAAAGTGGACTTCAATGAAGTTCAAGAAAAGATTGTTCATCCACCTTTTGTTGCACCTAAGATTGTTGTTCCTGTTGAACAACATGAAGTGCATAACCCACCTGTTGAAATTGAAGATGAACCAGTCATAGTTCAAGAACGGAATGATGAACCAATAGAGCCTTTAAGGCGATCAGTAAGGGAACGACGATCGGCCATATCGGATGACTATGTGGTATATTCCGTTGAAAGTGAATGTGACTTGAGCATTGATAAAGATCCTATCTCATTCCAACAAGCCATGGAAAGTGACAATTCTGAAAATTGGTTAAATGCAACAAAGGATGAGATGAAATCCATGAGAGATAACAATGTTTGGGACTTAGTAGAATTGCCTACGGGTTTTAAAGCCATTGGTTGTAAATGGATCTTTAAAACAAAACGTGATTCGAAAGGTAACATTGAAAGGTACAAGGCTCGCCTTGTTGCCAAAGGATTCACTCAAAAGGATGGCATTGACTACAAAGAAACCTTCTCTCCAGTTTCAAAGAAGGATTCTTTAAGAGTTGTATTGGCTTTGGTGGCTCATTATGACTTGGAGCTTCACCAAATGGATGTAAAGACGGCCTTCCTAAATGGAGTACTTGAAGAGGAAGTATTGATGTGAATCAAATTTACATTGTTATTCCCATAACTTTACATGATTTATATAGTTTGATGCTTGCAAAAGTGTGTTTTATGGTGTAGGAAGAGGAGTAAATGGTGAAACAAAGAAGGAAGCTCGGAGGGTGAAAAGCTGTGCAGAAAGCTCTCAAAAGTGTCCACCCGGCCGGGTTAATTTCATGCCCAAAAATACCACCCGGCCGGGTGATTTTCGCGAGGCTGGTGAGTCCAGAATGCTCTCAAAATTGGCCACCCGGTCGGGTTAATTTTATGCCCATTAATGTACCCGGCCGGGTAGATAAATTGCAACTGCAATTTGGCAGTTTCGTGAGCTGTTGACGGCAGTTTCCAGAGGATGCAGAAAAGAAAAGGCTGGAAAAGAGGAGAAAGAGGGGACGGATGGGACATTAGGGAGTAGTCAACAAAAAGTGAAGGGATTAAAAAATTGGGAGGAAGTGACGTGAGGATTGGGAATTAAAAACAAAAAAAGAAATTGAGGAAAGAGGGGCGGCGAATTGGGAGTTTTTGCCATCATTCCAACGCTCCGTTTCGGAATCCCAATTCCACTCAACGAGAGCAAGCTTCCTACGGTTTTTATTGCATATTTCACCATGTTTTTAGGCTAAGCTCTCTATGTTGCTCCAAGTTGTAATCTAGGCTTGTATGGATGTTTTCACACCATCGAATCATGTGTTTTGATACCAACAATGTTTGCTATGATTAAACTCTACGTTTTCTTGCTAAAGATGTAGTGTTGTTAATTCCTTAACTATTGTCTCTTTAACATAGTTTAGGATTGATTGATTGTTGGTGTGCTATCGAATCAGAACTGTTCAGGGGATAAATTGATAGTGGATTAGGTAAGTAATTATAGTAGACGACGTTTGTTCCCGCGCATCCGCAGGAACTAAATGTCGTTGAAAGTTGGTTCATGGAACAAGTGTTCAGCTGACTGTGAACTATACGTCGTAGACATGTTCAGTGCACGCGATTAGGTTGATAATTATAATCCCGTCGTATGTTTCGTTGTAAATGGTGTAAAACAACGCAAGCTTAGAGAGCAAATTGGAGTGACTTCTTTTTCTCGTGTTAAAAATCTCATTTTAGTAGTTTAAATTAGTTAACCATCTCAAAATCAAAACAAAATCTTTATATGCTTTGTGTAGTCATATTAAGTGTAAGCAATCTTGCCTCCCTGTGGATCGACACTTGAAATACTACTACGATACTGTATTCTTGCAGTAGTGTAGTATTATTAGAGTTAAAATAATTGAACTTGATAATCTTTATACATTGATTAAGAACTCTAAAATATCACATCAAGTTTTGGCGCCGTTGCCGGGGAGGCAATAGCTTGTTTATGCTTAAGTGTTTTAGTTTTTATTTCGTTTTGTTTGATTTTTCTTTTTGAGTTTTTTAGGTACATTGTTCGTGTTCTACGGTGTGATAGCCATCTACCACGTCCGGACTTGAAGACGAAGGAGTGTATTATTTTAGGTAATTTTTAGCTAACTCTTAGTTTAGTTTTAGGTAGTTTTGTTTGCACACTAGCACACACGTTTTATAGGACTTACCCCGAAGTTGTCGAGAGGTCTCGCTTTCGGTAATTAGGAAATATATTGTGCTTGTGCTTGGTGTATTTTCTGTTGTGTAGGTAAAATACAAAAAAAAAAAAAAGAGAAAGTCGTGAATGCACACGAGATCTCAGGGTACACCGCCTTTCGGATTACTCTGTTATCAAAGAAGGAAAGGGTCAGGAAGTTCAGCCGGGTTTGAAATTCAACAGGATTCGCCGAGTCCAATCAGAGATAACCCATTGTTTGAGAGTAGTGACAGTGATCTAGAAGCTGAGTTGATGGCCGACAATAATAACAACAACGCTGTCCCACCACCCGTTGTGAGGTTTGGCGACACTCTTAGATCGGGAATTGAGTACCCCGGAGAGTTTGCTTATGCGAACAACAACATCAACATTCCACCTCACTACATTAGTTTGGTGAATGGGGGGAATCTTTTCCATGGACGGGATGATGAGGACCCGGTGAGCCACCTCAATGCCTTCTACGAGTTGACGAACTCTCACAGACCCCCGAATGTGGAACACAATCTGATCAAGAGGGTCTTATTCCCATTCTCTCTGAGGGAGAAAGCAAGAGCTTGGTATGACTCTATCCCGGGCTACAACATAGCAACGTTCCAAGAGTTGAAGACGTTGTTCCTCTTGGAATACAATTCTCCTATGAAGATTGAGAAGTTGAGAGAGGAGATCACCTCTTTCCGACAAAAGTATGATGAGTCCTTTGCAGAAGCTTGGAAGAGATTCACAGACTTGATAAGGAAATGCCCAAGCCATGGTCTAGCTCCGGGGCATGACCTTTTGAAATTCTACAAGGGACTCAACAATGAAGGCACGGGACTAGTTACTGCAGGCTCTAATGGAAACCTGGATGACTTAACGCATGAGGAGGTGAGAGCCTTATTCCAAAGGTTGGCTAACAATCAACGGAACTGGCACAACCCAAGGAGAGCAGCGGAGAAAGGAGGAGACACATTCGGTGCTACAAAGGATGCAGAGAGAGTATCTGCAATTGAAGCTCAATTGGCAGATATAAGCACCCAGATGTCGTCGATGACAAAGGCAGTGAAATCGCTGCAACTGACTCCTAAACCCCAAGCAGTGGCAGTGATGAGATGTGGATTGTGTCAAGGAGGGCATCATACTGATCAATGCTCTAGTCTTCAAGGACCACCAATCGAGGATGTGAACTACATTGGCAACAATGGCCAAGGGTTTAACCAAGGCAACCAATACAGCAATCAGCAGAATTGGAGGCCTCAGCAATCGAACTGGAATCAAAGTGGTCCTAGCAACAACTCGGGGAACCAATGGAGGACAAACACTCAACCCCCGGGTTATGAGAAGAAGCCATCGGTAGAAGATCAATTGGGACAGATACTCTCCTTCATGACCAAGAGTCAAAAGGAGAATGAGAGCTTCAAAGAAAGGACGGTAGAGAAGTTTGGTCAGATGGAGGCTACATTGAGGAATCTCGAGACTCAAATTGGGCAGATTGCTACAGCATCTCACACAAGAATTCCTAATGCTATCCCGAGTGATACGGTGCCCAATCCTAAAGGTTTTGAACAGTGCAAGGCAGTTAAGTTAAGAAGTGGAAAGGATCTTGAGTCTCCAATCATGCTAGATGCACAAAATGGCTCGAACATCTTGCACGCAGGGGCGGACAAGTTGTTTGGCTCACAAACCTCGCACGCAGGGGCGGACGAGGGGATTGAGTGGGCTACTACCGAAGCTAGGGAAGGTCAACAAGAAAAAGAAGAGTCAACCATGAGTGATATCCACAAGAAGAATCCACTAAGTCCGGCAATGGACCCGAAGTGTCCATTTAATTTTCCAGATTTTATCCCGCCACCACCTTTCCCAGTCGAGAATAAGAAGAAGGGTAGGAAAATAATTCAAGAGAAAGGACTCGATTGGATGATGAACATTATCAGGAAAGTTAATGTAGATGTGTCCCTGGTGGATTTGTTCCTACACTTTCCTAAATTCTCCAAGTTTTTTAAGGATCTTGTTGTGAAAAATGAGAAGATACAAGACGATGGTGTGGTGATATTGAGCGCATTTTGCTCACAATTTGTGAAGGGAAAGATGCCGGCAAAGAGAAGAGACCCTAGAAGCTGTGTGATCCCATGTGAGATGGGAGATAAGAAGTTCCCAAAATGCCTACTTGATCAAGGCTCGGGAATATCATTGATGGCTCTGAAAACCGCACGGTCAATCGGTCTAGAAGCGAGGATTGAACCAATCGACATTGACCTACAATTGGCGGATCATTCAATTGTGAAACCAAAAGGTATCATCGAGGATGTCTTGGTGAAGGTTGATAGATTTGTACTCCCGGTTGACTTCATTGTCCTAGAGATGGAAGAGGACAAGGATATGCCTATCCTATTTGGTAGGCCATTTTTAGCAACCGGTGATGTTGTGATAGAGACCAAGACAAATACGGTCATGTTTCGAGTAGATGGAGAGAATGTGGTGATCAAGCAAGAGAAGGCGGGGAAGCGCCTATTGGAGCCTGGATAGAGGTAGACAAGGATGAAGAAGGTCGAGCCAACGACTATAAACAAAGGCGCTGATTGGGAGGCAACCCAAGTTTTTTTTTGTTTTTATTTTTGATTTCATATGTTGGAGGTTTTGTTTGCTCAATTCTTTCCTCTAACATTTATTTTGAATTGAGTGTTCTTTTGTGTGTTTTGTTTTTGTTGGTTGTTGGTGTAGGAGCAACATGGAGAAAGGGCTTACATTGGAGCTTATGAGAGAGTACACCTACAATTGGAGATACACCCGCCCTCCCACCCGAATGCACTATGGA
Organism: Salvia splendens; assembly: GCF_004379255.2. Classification (NCBI taxonomy): domain Eukaryota; kingdom Viridiplantae; phylum Streptophyta; class Magnoliopsida; order Lamiales; family Lamiaceae; genus Salvia; species Salvia splendens. The sequence goes on along the minus strand of NW_024599428.1, from coordinate 37,937 downwards.
CATCATGCCAAGTTTGGGGGAGTATTTTATCCCTTTACTTTTAATGTTCTTCTTTGCATGCATTGAGGACAATGATGCATTCAAGTTTGGGGGGGTTGATTTATCCAAGTTTGGGTGTATTCTTTGCTAAAGTGTGTGAATCAAGTAATTGACGGGTGCATGCTAGATCTTCGGCTTTCTGGTTGGGAATTTTGCTTGATTTTACTTGATCTTTGAAGCCTAGGATGAATGGAATTCGTGCATGAATTTATTTGAAAGAGCATGTTGTGATTACAATCGATTTCTTGAGTTGAGGAGAGTATGAAAATCGCTTGTCTTGTGGAAATTATTTTGGATTGATTTGTTTTATCGAGTTGCGTGCTTGTATTCATTTGTGTCAACGATTTGGGAGGATAAGGCACTAGGATGAACTCCATGGCCAAATGATCACATGCCTAGTCCTACACATGATCCCCTAGAAGCCACTTTGAGCTTAATTTCCTATTATTTGTGTAAACACTTAGCCTATCACTTAGCCAATTAAATAAGCCTCATTTTAGTCTCATCGAAAGACCTTGCTACTATGTGGGTGCTAAATACTAGTTTGAGCTTGGTGGTTGAATGTTGAGTGTTGGGTGGTGTATTGGAAAAGTGTAGACATTTTTAGACTTGATGTAATGTATAAGTGAAAAGAATGAAGTTCTTAGAGAAGAAAAGGAAAAAAAAAAAAAAGAAAGAAAAAGACGACCTCCAAATTTGCAAGAGTCGGGGTCTTGTTTAGAAAAAAAAAAAAGAGAGAGAGAGAGAAGTGAAATAAAGTAGAGCTTCTATTTGTGTAATATGTAATCTTGTCTAGATTTGATCTCAAGTTTGGGGGAGTGAGAATATGGTTGTAATATTTTGTTGTTTGATATTTGGAAGGAAGTTGTAGGAGGGAAGAATTTGGCACTCAAATGTGTAGCCTTTGAGCTCACTATCCATATTTATCCTACCTCATCCCTAGCCCCATTACAACCTTGAATTAAGACCTTGGACCTTATTGTTGATGCTTGTGGATGCTTTGTAAATAACTTGGTAGAGTGAATGAAGTTTGATTTGAAATCCGCGAGTCTATGTGGTAAGTAATGCTTGACGAGTCAATGATGACGGTTTGAGTTGTATGATCACATGTTTGGACTTACTTTGAAATGCACATTGACTTGAAGTTCTAAGTTGATAAGTGATGGTTCATGAGAGTGGGAGATCTTGATTGAAATTGTTGGGGGTTTAGACTTTGTCATTCATGTCTCTACGTGTTTCATTCTTTTGAAAACTTTTGAAAAAAACTTTTGTGAGTTGAGCTTCAAAGTGTTGTGTTTTATATGATCTTGCTCGAGGACGAGCAAGTAAATAAGTTTGGGGGTATTTGATGTGAATCAAATTTACATTGTTATTCCCATAACTTTACATGATTTATATAGTTTGATGCTTGCAAAAGTGTGTTTTATGGTGTAGGAAGAGGAGTAAATGGTGAAACAAAGAAGGAAGCTCGGAGGGTGAAAAGCTGTGCAGAAAGCTCTCAAAAGTGTCCACCCGGCCGGGTTAATTTCATGCCCAAAAATACCACCCGGCCGGGTGATTTTCGCGAGGCTGGTGAGTCCAGAATGCTCTCAAAATTGGCCACCCGGCCGGGTTAATTTTATGCCCATTAATGTACCCGGCCGGGTAGATAAATTGCAACTGCAATTTGGCAGTTTCGTGAGCTGTTGACGGCAGTTTCCAGAGGATGCAGAAAAGAAAAGGCTGGAAAAGAGGAGAAAGAGGGGACGGATGGGACATTAGGGAGTAGTCAACAAAAAGTGAAGGGATTAAAAAATTGGGAGGAAGTGACGTGAGGATTGGGAATTAAAAACAAAAAAAGAAATTGAGGAAAGAGGGGCGGCGAATTGGGAGTTTCTGCCATCATTCCAACGCTCCGTTTCGGAATCCCAATTCCACTCAACGAGAGCAAGCTTCCTACGGTTTTTATTGCATATTTCACCATGTTTTTAGGCTAAGCTCTCTATGTTGTTCCAAGTTGTAATCTAGGCTTGTATGGATGTTTTCACACCATCGAATCATGTGTTTTGATACCAACAATGTTTGCTATGATTAAACTCTACGTTTTCTTGCTAAAGATGTAGTGTTGTTAATTCCTTAACTATTGTCTCTTTAACATAGTTTAGGATTGATTGATTGTTGGTGTGCTATCGAATCAGAACTGTTCAGGGGATAAATTGATAGTGGATTAGGTAAGTAATTATAGTAGACGACGTTTGTTCCCGCGCATCCGCAGGAACTAAATGTCGTTGAAAGTTGGTTCATGGAACAAGTGTTCAGCTGACTGTGAACTATACGTCGTAGACATGTTCAGTGCACGCGATTAGGTTGATAATTATAATCCCGTCGTATGTTTCGTTGTAAATGGTGTAAAACAACGCAAGCTTAGAGAGCAAATTGGAGTGACTTCTTTTTCTCGTGTTAAAAATCTCATTTTAGTAGTTTAAATTAGTTAACCATCTCAAAATCAAAACAAAATCTTTATATGCTTTGTGTAGTCATATTAAGTGTAAGCAATCTTGCCTACCTGTGGATCGACACTTGAAATACTACTACGATACTGTATTCTTGCAGTAGTGTAGTATTATTAGAGTTAAAATAATTGAACTTGATAATCTTTATACATTGATTAAGAACTCTAAAATATCACATCAAGTATACATGAAACAACCCGAAGGATTCATGATAGAAGGACAAGAAGGCTTAGTATGTAAGTTGAGAAAATCAATATATGGACTCAAACAAGCTTCCAGACAATGGTATATAAAGTTTAATGATATCATTGTTTCATATGGCTTTGTAGAGATCATCGTTGATAGATGTATCTACATTAAAATCAGTGGGAGCAAGTTTATCATATTGGTCCTATATGTTGATGATATTTTGCTAGCCGCAAATGACATGAGTTTACTACATGATGTAAAGAAGTATCTCTCTTTAAACTTCGAAATGAAGGATATGGGTGAGACATCTTATGTGATCGGAATAGAGATATTCCGGGATAGATCACAAGGATTGTTAAGTCTGTCTCAGAAAGGCTATATCAATAAAGTTTTAGAGAGATATAGAATGGATAAATGCTCCGCAGGAATTGCTCCAATTCAGAAGGGAGACAAGTTTAGCTTAATGCAATGTCCGAAAAATGAATTGGAGCGTAAGGAAATGGAAAAGATTCCCTATGCATCAGTGGTTGGGAGTTTGAACTATGTTCAAACATGTACACGACCAGATATCACCTTCGCGGTTGGTATGTTGGGTCGTTATCAAAGTAATCCCGGTATGGACCACTGGAAGGCTGCAAAGAAGGTTCTCAGGTACTTGCAAGGCACCAAAGAACACATGCTTACCTATAGGAGATCCGATCATCTAGAGGTGGTTGGATATTCAGATTCAGATTATGCCGGATGCGTTGATACAAGAAAATCGACATTTGGATACTTGTTCCTTTTAGCCGATGGAGCAATATCATGGAAAAGTGGAAAGCAGTCTATCATTGCTACTTCTACTATGGAGGCAGAGTTTGTGGCATGCTTTGAAGCCACAGTTCACGGATTGTGGCTGCGGAACTTTGTTTCGGGACTTGGAATTGTCGACACCATAGCCAAGCCGCTGAAAATTTATTGTGATAATTCCGCAGCTGTCTTCTTCTCAAAGAACGATAAGTACTCGAAGGGTGCTAAGCACATGGAGTTGAAATACTTATCGGTTAAAGAAGAAGTGCAGAAACAAAGGGTGTATTTTGAGCACATAAGAACGGATATGATGGTAGCGGATCCGTTAACTAAAGGACTACCACCCAGTATGTTTATTGGCCATGTAGAGCGTATGGGTATTATAGACAAAGCCTTGCTATTTTAGTTGTGGACTCATGTATTGTGTAAACACTCTTGTGAATTCAATAAAAGTTGTGTTTCTGCTTGTTTATATGTTATCATTAAAGTTGTATACAGTATGGTTGTTTAGATAACATGTGTTGTATTGAGAATTAAAGTTCATCTCAATGAAAGGTTTATTCATATAAAGTTAGAATTGATTTGTGATACATGGAAGGAATCATGTCGACTAAATGACGTGTGACCGCCATGATTCAATTAAGTCTAATTTTATAGGTATTTAAAGAATATATGAACTTGATATTAAAAGTGCGCAGTAAAGTAATTAAACCGTTGAAAGATACAAAGGTCAAGTGGGAGAATGTAGGAATATTTATATTCCTATATGTGACCTATGTATATATTGGTTTAATATTAAGGATAAAGTTCATACTTAAAGTTGGATTCTAATATAAAAGACGATACCGTGATGGATCGGTTTCGATTAAAGAATTAGAATCGGGTATATTGATAACCCTCCTCTCTTACCTCTAATATGATATTATAATATATATATATATATATATATATATATATATATATATATATATATATATATATATATTATATGTATGAAAGGACCGTGTGTATATATAATTGATTATAAATGTATAAATATGTATGTGTTGATATACATGAAAATACATGTATGTGACTCCTGGAATTATTGGACATATATATATATATAGGGTTTTGATCTATGCAAAACTAGATTTAAATACAGAAACGCAGAACAATATCATAATTAGGTCACTTTTAGGTCATAATTAGGTAATTTTTAGGTCATGCTAACATAGCATGACCTAAAACGATCTTAGCATGACATTAAACCCAAATATTATAATATGACCTAAAATTGCTTAATTATGACCTTCCGTGTTTTTGTTTAATTATTGACCATTAGATCATCTAATCCTAGGGCCAAGATTTGGTCTGCATTTCTGGATTTAAACACATACTTATTTTGATCATCTCCCTATATATATATATATATATATATATATATATTAATGTACATGAACTTGTCACGGTGGAATTATAAGAGTGACAATTAGTTTGTAAACTAATTACAATTCCCATGCAACCGGCACCTTTGTTAGTAAATATTGTTTGACGTACATGTATATGGTAGTTATTTATGGATAATGTAAACTGATTATTTATTTAATCTAAGTTATCCATTTAAATACCAATCGTCATGTCAGAAACGGTTGTTGGATGGGAATTCGTAAATGAAGCGACACCACTTTTGATAAAGGGACGTTCATCACCTATATATATGTGTGCTCTCATTCTTGAAGATAATTAACATTTAAATACTTCACGGCATATATATACAGTTTCGGTCCTTATATATATATTGAAGTTCTTGATTCTTCATCCATCAAAAGAATCATTGAAGTCTTAAGGTCAAAGAGAGGAAAACGTCAATAGCAGCTTAAGGGGAAACATCAAATAGTGGATCCAACCCTACGTCAAATTAATAAGCATGGATGGAGGTTAGTGATCTATCTCCACTTTATAGTGTGTTAATATGGTTGAATTAATTCAAATCTAGAATGTGATTTCGGTATAGAGATCAGAAAAGAATGGCTAACATTATCTAGTTATATTTTGATTATCTCCTTCTTAAAATGAGGAGTGGCTTAAAATCAGTTATGATTATCATTTTCATGGCATCATTAACCATAAATTTTAATATCTTTCTCAAAGTAAATTAATGGTAGAGACATGTAGTGGTGGTAGAGTGGTAGTGCTTTGTCTCCCCCGTGCTGATAGACCGAAAAGTATAAACATGATAGACATGCAGTAATTCAAACACACAAGTAATTGACTTTGTAAGCCGATTATACATGCACATAGATCATTGTATAAACCTAGCCAATGATCGTTGAGATTTGGTGGTTTTTCTCATTAACCAAATAATTGCACAATTAACACTTTTGAGTAAATGCCCCAATTTGGTGGCTCAAATCAACCCACAACAAGAGGATATTATTTGTCGATAAAAATGATCAATTACATGGATTTTTGGCTTTTTATTTCATTTGTGAGTTTGATGAGCTCACATGAGGGTCATCCTTGAATGAGCAAAACATATATGGAGGCGTCCAATTTTAACATAATAATTGATGGTGGTGTTTAGTAATGGGGTTGGTGGTTCCCCACCCACCTCAATTATAAATGTATGTATATTTGTGTAATTTTAGTGCCATGCTTTTGTTGTTTTTTATTTTATTTTAATTTTCCTTTTTGGCTTCGGACAATGAGTATTGGGATTTTGACATTTTTAGTGTAGGAATTACTGGGAATTTCATCGGATTTGTGCCATGTGTTACTTGTCCAGTATTAGTACGTATTTGAATACTTCAACAGTCTGCACAGCAATAAATATACGACTTGTAACTCTAATCGTCATCATTTTCAAACACCCAAATGTAAACTTTCCAGCAATGCTTTGTAAACGTCAAATGAAAGTATTGGCTTTTAGGCCATCCACGATAGGAATAGCCCAGCAATAGCTCAGCCATAGCCCAGCCACTGCCACATCATCGGCACTAAAAATCTTCCTGCCACATCATCAAAACAAGCAAATAGCCCAGCAATAGCCCAGCCATAGCCCAACCACATACTATCCACATCATTATTAACAAATATATACAAAATGAAATAATTAAAAATCACACAATATACGGAATTAAATTTACGACACAAAAACGAGAAAATTCACTAATATTAATAAAATATAAAAAGTACATTAATTAAAAAAAATTACATAATTAAAAAAACTAACTGCGGTCAATCCTCCATGCCCATAACTCTTCAATTAAATCCTTTTGGAGTCGAATATGAGCCGCCGTTTGGCGCATGTCGGCGTGTGCTTGTAAGAGGCCGGCTTCATCGTGAGGTACCCCACTCCGTACGTTGGGGGCGGCCACGCCGTGGCTTGGACCGGCTTCATTATCGTCGTTGACCCAATTGGTCAGTTCGCCACCTTCATCTTCGACAATCATGTTGTGCATGATAATACATGCGTACATGATAGAGAGAGTACTCGTTAAAACAAGTGGTGCAAATGAAAATGACGAACAAAACGCGTATATATAGTGTTTCGAAAAGAAAAAAATTTTATTTTTTCACGCTAGGCGGTGCGCTGGGCGATCCGGGCGCTGCAATAGAGCCGAACGGACCGTTCAGCGCACCGCCCAGCGCCACGCGACCGCCCAGCGCTGCGCGCTTTCTCTCTCCAATCGCCCGCTGGGCGGCTGCAATAGATCGCCCAGCGAACCGCCCAGCGCCGGCGCTCGGCTGGGCGGTCGCTGGGCGCCTATTGTGGATGGCCTTATAAGAGTGTGTTTTGACATTCTGGACTGTAGCATAGCATTGTAATCGTCATCATAAAATGATGGGAACTTGATTGCCTCATCGCCATCGGAATAACTAACTCATTTTGCACTATATCTGATCATAAATAACATCACTGGGCTATGAATTATAGGAGTTGATGCGGTCGGTAGTGGAGAGGTGGGAGGTTGAGTGGCGCTGTCACTCTATCTCTAGTTTCTACTATTACTCATCCTCTAATTATTTATCTCATTATCCATCTCTCATACATAATTCATTATTATTCACGTCCAAGCCGTTGACATTATAACCACTGAACAAATTTTACAAGTAATTTACGCCCCCGTATACTCCGCCACTATATATGGTTGGTACTCCTGTTTGATGGCCTAAATTCATTAAAATATCTCTATATCACATTTACTTACTATTTCTTCCTTAAATATGTGTTGAACATCAAATCTGCATGTTCCTCGAAATAATGAAGATTCTTTACTATTTGGATTCAATATTGGTAATCCGTACACTTAATTGATTATAAATAATCTTGCACACAAAACCAATAAAAATTATTCATTCCAACATCACAACACAAAATATACAAATATATACAAGTGTTTACATCAAAAGATTGAAATCCAAATCAGCCAAAGTCACAAAATAAACTCACGCCCACAACACAAACCAAAACCATCACTATTACATGATCAATAATTTAGTCACACAAAAAAGGTTCACACAACAATATCCACTCTAATTTTCACCCACAACCACGACTTTTACCATCTCTCAATTTTCTCCATCACTAAAACATGTCTTTCTTGGGGCACAACTAGGCTAGGCTTTCAGAAAAATTTAGAGATTTTTTGAAAAAAAAAAAGATGGCATTATAATTAGGATAGTTATTAGTCATTAAATCATAAAATCTGATTAAAATTCTAGTTAGTCTCGTGAAGTTTGAAGTTAGAATATCAAATCATGAAATAATTTGCACATCATCAAAAGCCAACATTTTATATAAAAAGGTCCCGAGCATTTGTCCTAGCGGCAAGGAACTTAGACATTATTGTATGAGGTGCCGAGTTTGAACCTCTTGACATTAGTTGTAATTTCCTTCTTCAAATAGGAGTTTTTTTTATTAAAAAAACATTTTATATAAAAAGGACAATTGAGAAAAATTAAAATTTTGTGATTTAATATTCCAATTTCAAACTTTTAGAATTCACTAAAATTTACCAAACTTCATGATTTAAATAACTAGTGTTTACCCTTTTAGAAAAGTGGTGGTATAATTGCAAATTAAATTAGCCAAACCCAAAACGCTCTTGTTAAAAAAAACTTATTCCCCAAACAACTCCATACTACTAACCCCATTCAAATCCTCCATAGAAACAGCCTTGAGCTTCTCCATCATCCCTTTCCCCCCAAACATGGCGCCCGAGACGCTAGCGATCCCGGGATTCTGGCTGTTGAGCACGGAGAAAATCGTGGCCGGCTCAAACCCAGCATTGAAGCAGAAATGCAGCAGCCCTTTCGGAAACACGAAAACCTCCCCCTCCCCCAACCGCTTCTGAAACACCTGGTTCGCCGAATCGACGAACCCGGCCGCCACCACCCCGGCCCTCACGAACATCATCTCGGAGGCGCGCGGGTGGGCGTGCGGCAACACCATCCCATCCACGTCCATGTCCGTCCTGGCCGCCGAGAGCCCCAGCGTGTTCAGCCCGGGGAACTCCGCGGCCGTCGCCATGGTCACGGACGACCGATAGAAGTTGTCCGTGTCCCCGGCCGACCCCAGCAGGGACGACTTGAAGTCCGACGCCGCCACGTCGGAGGGCGCCTTGCACGGGTAGCCGTTGAAGAACATTTTTTGGCTCGCAGCGTCGTCGCTCGGGCAGACGTCGTAGAGGTTGTCGCCGTCGCTGCCGATGCAGGGTCGGATGGAGGCTAGGAGAGAGGCCAGGAGGAGGTGAAGTAGTTTGTGGTGTTTCATCGTTTTTTTTGAAGGTTTTTGTGTGTGTGTTTTGGAATGTGGTGATATATGTGTATATATAAAAATATTGGGAGGTGGAATTAATATTGAGTATGCAGCTTGTGGAAGTAAAATTAATGTAGATAGGCTTGGAGTTCACTTCACTTAACTATTGCTTAAGGTGTAAAAAGCACATTTGCTTTAGAAAAAGATGTGATCCATTCATCTGTGAGGTTGGATGTCCTTATGCTAGTTACAACTTCATCACATATTGCAATTAAAAACTCCCATATCACATATTTATGTATAAGAGTTGTAATTGAATTTGTTTCGATTGGAAATGTTTGGGACATATATTATATATATGATCCTCTAGTGCAACAATATTGTATTTTCGTCTTCTATTATAGTACTACTTCTTTGTTAGAGGAGTTTTATTGTTTCTAAAACCATAACTACATAGTATTTTGGATCCAACCATATAGAGGCGTGAGACTATTTGATTAAACTAAACACGACAATTTTTTTATGACGCAACAAATAACTACAAAACAAAAGCAAAAGATTATAAAATAAAAACTCACAAGGTAAAGAATATTGCTCTTAACATGTTTCAGGCTCATGAGTCAAGACACGTTGATAATTTCTTTAATCGAACCTATGCAAACAATACTAGAGTTTGTTTTACGCTACCTAATCGTTGAACATCGTGAAGGAATTTTACATCTATGATAAATTAAACATGTCTCCTCATAAAAATAGATACTACTATAAATTATATTTTTTTCACGCAAATTTCTTTGTGTGAATATATGGATTTGATGTGGCGTTAAAATCTGTATAAAATAATATTTAATTTGGCATATGGTATTTAAAAAATAATTTAACTTGAAAATTTTATATTAAAATAATTTTTTAAAGATATTTTAAGATTACCAATTGTCACTTTCTTAATTGCGTTTATGACTCGAGTCCATGTCATTGAATGTTTTAATGTCAAATCAGCTTATTTGTTCTTGAATAACGGTTGAATAGTGGGATTAATTAATTTTCGTGGCCATTAATATACCTTCAAACTCCCAAACGATAATCAATCCAACCATACAATTAATTCACACGACTTTGATAGTCATTTGTATGATATATAAATAAATAATATTGGATGTATATCAAAGATAGATTTGTGATTTATACTGTTTGAAGAACTAGTATGATTACATTTTATAAAAGATTATATTCAATCAATATTAGTATCATGTTTATCTATAACTATATTAGTATCATGTTTAATTGTGTCCATAATAATATTATTGTGTCCATTACTGTATCCAAAAGAATACTACTATATCCAATTGTGGTGTGGTCGAGCAAACACTCAACCATTGGTGGTGTTTGGGGTTTGACGACCTTGACATTGAAAAAAAAAGAGAAAAAGTTATGGTAAATAGGGCACATTTTTTAGAATCTTTAATAAATTAACAAGTGTTGTGATCTTTTTGGGGCCTATTAAAGGCAAAAATATCTTTTAATATAAAAATAATTAAAAATCACATTTTTACATATTTCTGGATAAAAAATCCGACACTTTATCGTATTGCCTCAAAGATATCGACATTAATATGCCATGACTTGTGTATCTCAAATCAAACTATAGACGAGTTTTTTCCGAACTTATACTTTGTGAGTTTAATAAATATTTAAGTAGTTGAATCACACCAATACTTTTCAAGTCAAGTTTGTCATAGTATGATTTTTCACATATAATTTACATATCTATTGTGTGTTTGACTATTACATTGGATTGATGTATACCAATGTTCTCCTTTTGTTCCAGAGAAGTTATTTGGGGAAATATATGTTACGCGATTTTAGAAATTTTTTTTATTGTGTTAAGTATTAAGGAAAAAAAAGTTGAATGTATTAATTGAGATAAAAGATAATTGGAATAATGTTGAAGGGAGAAAAATAATTAGATTTGTTAATGATGATTTACTTTTATAAAAAAAATAGACTTGTGACATTTTATTATGATTGACTAAAAATAAAAATGAGACATATCATTGGAAGGAATGGAGTAAATTCTAACGCTCCTTTGTTCATATTACTAGTGAAAATTTTGACCATATAAATGAGATTGGAATATATAACTACTTCCCATACCAAATGCATGTACAGTAAGAGCGGAGAAAACGATAATAAAATCCCCATTGTTCAAGTAATTATTCAGTTCAGTTTATAAAAAGCAAAACATGAGCAAAATTGATACTATAAGGAAATATTTACTGCTACTACTACTTTATAATAGTATTTGAATTTGAATTATTGTCATTCTATAAATAACATGAATTACACATAATTACAGTCAAATAGTTGCACTAATTCACTACGCAGTACTACTAAATACCGAAACTATCAGACGTTAACAAAATGTCCCACAAATTTTAAATTCGCACACATATTGAAAATGAGTTAAGCATCAAAGCAACACTAGCTGCTAAGATTTTTTATAAAATAATCAAAATTTTGTAATCGCACTAATTGGGTGGTAGCAATTATTTATTCTACATATTATGAATTTGACAATATAGGCATTGCACAATACATGCAGAAGCTTTCTTGCTCAACTTAGAATAATGTTATTAATCTCAACATAAATGCCAATTAAATGGAAGAGTCCAAAATCCACCAATATATTCCCTAACAATTATAGCAGCATTAAAAATTTAAAACACACTAACATGTTTTACTGTCCAAAATTTGGGTAGAAAACGAACTTTTCCGCAAAGAGCAACTAAGGCTATCTGCAACGCTGTCTCTTATCCGTCCCTTAAATTACTATTCATGGGTCCCACTGTACTTTTTTACCCTATCTCTTAACTAAGGGACGGAACCTGCAACCCTCCATCTCTTATCCGTCCCTTTACCGTCTCTTAAATTATTATTCATTCAATCTCATTTTTTATTTTTATTTCCAACCAAATTCAATTAATAAAAACACACTTCATTAAATAAAATAAAATTACAACATAAAATAAAAATACAACTTAAAATTCAAAAAAAAAACACATAATTAAAATCCTAAAAAAATAAAAATTACATAATTTATAATACAATTTTATAGAAAATAAAAAAAACTACTCCGCCGGCGAATCTGTAACACCCCTTACTCGGTTAGTTTTAACCAAGTAAGTGACGTCACCTTTTGGTGCGATTGACAAACAAAACCTACCGACAAACAAAACCTGCCTATTTTTTTTTTCTTTTTTTGCAAACACTCAATATACAACACTATCATAAAAGTAACTAAACCTGATAACACAACTATTTACTACTATGCATAACAAAGTATCGATAACCTGTTTCGATACATACATATATATATATATATATATATATATAACTCCATTAGCAAAAAGAAGGTTATAACCTTACATTTCCAACTAACTACAAACAACCAAAAGTTAGCCTAAGCATGCCACGTGAGAACTCCAACTTTACCAGCAAAAAGGGAGGGTAGTGACTTAACACGTGCTGCTGCCAACTAGCGAGTTCACTCGCTTCTATACTCTGCAAGAGGGAGAAGAAAGGGGGGGTGAGCTTCGAAAAGCTCGTAGTGTAATCGCATTCCAGAATAAAACCTCTACAACTTCAATCCATATCACTATCACAAGTAAACACTTTATTACCTGGAATGTCGTACAACACATATTCAATTTAATCATGTAATACTTTCAATAATAGCCATCTATCACGTATCAATCAGAAACAATATATAACATAATACAACATACTTTTACCTGAGGAAAACATAACTGTTTAAAGAATTCAAAGCACAACCATATTATTTCAAAAATAGAAAGTCATATTCAGCCCCCAAGTTATGCTTAGTGATGGACACGGGTACACGGACACTATCTGTAGCCCTATGAGGGCGTCTATGATGTTAGTCCGTATCGGACACTGTAATCTTCCATATGGCCTATGCAAGGCAACTGTCATATATTACCCATATAGGGTACATTTCAACAATTGATATATCATATAGACCATCGCTTCGGTTATCCAGAAGACGAGTGATCAACATGTGTGCAGTACTACTGTCCTATGGCATGCCAACTATACCCTGTGGTTCACTCAAGCAATGGGGCACAACGCCACTATTTCATATCAACTTTCACATTATTCAACACAATCATTTTTTTTAAGTTCTATGGCATAAGCATACGAATCACACAAACAAATAGTAATATTTATCGAAGTTAAAGGAGTTAAATTCTAGAACACGCGTACACTACCTGTACACGTAAAAAAAAACCCGCTATTACTTGCTTATTCAACCATGGAGGTGCCCCTTTCCCTTATCGCTTGTGCTTGCACTCGGTTCACCTAATTTTTCCAACAATGACATATACAAATTATAAACAAACACTTAAAACACAAGTAAAACCAAATCATTATCTTTATCTATTTCACTTTCTATACTATTTCCTTCATCACAAATTAAATCAACTAAAACATATATACAAGTTAAAACATTTCTAACTTCATTTATAGCAAAAAGAAGCAAAGAAATTCGATATTACTATTCAATAGCTTTGGAAACTGAGAGCTATCCCCGGTTGTCCCAAAAATATAAGCCTCACAATTCCATTTTTCTCCATAAAACAAACCTAATTAATTTTTAAAAATATGGGACAACAACTTTAATTTAAAATTAAACTCAAAACTTTGACATCTTGAAGCTAAAACTTCAATTCTAAACCTTTTGATAACAACCAACATCTAAACCTCTTTCACCAAATCCTTTTTAAAAATTTTCGGCTTGATTAACATCAATAACCAACATCAAACTGCACAACAAGGCAACCCCAACACCATATAGTAAAAAACTTAGCAAGAGACCTCCTTAAATCCATATCAAGAGCTTAAAGTCAACAATCATCCCTAAAAATCAGATTTTTCCTATCACTTTCATGCTTAAATATCATATCATACTTCCAATTGCATAATTCAAAAGTCAAATTACACCAAAGCATCAAAACAACAAAATCCCCAATTCTATGAACCCTAATTTTCGACCAACAAAAGAATCACATCAAATTAACATCACTACTATACTTAGAAACATGATTGAGGAGGTTATGGAGTAATCTAACCTCTAATTTCAATTATTTTCCAAAAATAAGTGGAGGTGGGTTTGCAACCTAAGCTCCGAAATTGAGAAGAAGATGGGGAATTGAGAGCTTGAATTAGTGGAGTGTGTTACATGTTCCGTGGTGGAGTGATCGGAGATGGTGGCTGATCGGAGGGAGAGAGAAGGCTGTTGTGAAGATTACAGAGAGAGGAAAGAGACGTCGAGAGAGAGCAAAAAGAAAGAGGAGAAGGATGAGGATCAATTTTTGTTTTTAATTCTATATTCTTATTCCTAATTTTTCTCCCTAATTTCTATCCACAAGACACGTAATTTTCCCCCAACTTACTCAACAACTTCTTTTTCTTTCTTCTTTTTCTTTATTTCATTATTTTTCTTAATTTCTAAAATTCCTATATTTTTCAATTCTAATCCTAACAACATATACATATAAAACCACTAACTAAAAATCTAATTACTAACTCTAAACTTCTAAAAGATTAGGATATTACAGAATCATCCCCCGAAGGCGGTGGAGGTGCACTGAAGCCACCTGGAGGCGGAATATCAAGTTGTCTTGCCATAAACTCAATTCCGACAGATAGGCTTGGTATAGGAGAGGCGTCATGCGGGAAGTGTCCGCCATTGTGGCAGTCATGTACATGGACATTAGGTAGTTCGAGGGTGCCCCCGAGCCCGCCTTCGCCGCATTTCTCCCTTGCGGCCGACGGCGCCCACGGGAGGACCCCCCGGCATCGTCTGCCGTGCCCTCAACCTCATGCGAGACAAACTCTTGTGCGGCACTGCCCGAACCGCCCTCACTAGACGAGTATTGGCCATCCGCCGTGTGCTTCGTGCGCTTCGAGGTCGAGCCCGAGCTGGACCGGACACCGCCGACCCACCTTTCCTCGTCTTTGACGACCTCCCAAACATCGACATGTTTGAATTGTTTGGCGGTGTCGTCGAAGTAGACTCGCAAAGCCGACCTCAGAATGTCGTCTCCCGCGGCTCCGCTTTGGTAATGAGCCGCTTCACTCTTGTAGATGGCGCATAATTTTTTGACCTCTCTGTCGACTCGGTCAAAGTGAGCGCGGAGCATCTTATATGTGCGGCGGCGGGACCCCTTCAGCTTAATCTCGTGGTAGGCCTCGGTGACCTTTTCCTAGAAGCACTTCCGGGATTGTTGATTCCCGATGATGGGATTGTACGAGACGCTGATCCAGGCGTTGTACACCGCCAGAGTTTCTTTGGGGCTGTACGGATGCCGACCTAGATCATCCTCCTCCTCCTCGTCGTTAGCCTCCGCCCTGGAGCTTCCACCGCCTCGACCTTCTTCCGGAGTGGGTTCAACGGAATAATCCTCCCGAATCTAGGATAATCCCTGCGAATACCTCGGGGCGGAGGGACGAGCGTATGCATCCACATCAAAATGGGGTGGTTGGTACCCCCCCGACGTCGACGAACCCTGGGTGCCCGGCGTCGACGAATCGGAACCACCACCCATGACATTGTACATGCCCCCAGTCGCCTAACGCGTTGATGTCGAACCCGCCACCGCCGCCGCCGCCACCGCCAGAGTTTCCGTCGCCGGACATTTTGTGATGAGAGGTTAGATGAAAATTGGAGAGGAAATGAAGATGATTTAGGAAAAATAGATGTGTATTTGTGTGTGAAATGAGGATGAATTATGAGTATTTATAGAGTAAAAAAATAAAAAATAAATAAATAAAAAGAAAAAAACGGTAATATTAACGGTAATATTATCGTTTTTCGTTTTAATTTTTTTTTAATTCGAATTTTTGTAAAAAAATGATTTATTGCGTCAGTGTGACGATGCCCACTCGCGGGCCGGAGAGTGGGCGTCATGCATGGCACCGGAGCGCGCCACGTCGCCGTCCATCTCCGCGGGACGGAATGCTCGGCGGGATGGGGACGAGACGGGGCGCTGCAACGCGTTACGCCGCCGTTTCGTCCCGGAGTGACGGATTACGGGCCACCCGGGTGACGCGTTGCGGGTGGCCTAATGCACATGAAATCCCAGTTCCGACGTGGCAGAAATAACAACCACCCCCACACGTCGCTCTCTCATTGGCCTCATCCTCCACCTGGCGTTCCATTCACGTCACTGCAACTCGTAATATCTCTGTCGCTATTTTTCCAATAATAAAAAGCAAAAAATAAGAATTTGGAAATAAATGTACAATTCTTGAATAGATTTGGATTTAGGAGAAAAAACAAAACGGCAGGCCATCCGTGGCACATTAAGTAATTATAGAAAAAATCGAGGTGATTTAATTGAGGCCTGCTGCACATTGCTATAAAAGACCAATCTTTTAGATCGCCATAGATGTATATGCTTTCCATGCTCCGCCGTCGTCTGTCTCTTGAACACATTCTCTCAATTTCGCCCCAATTGAGTAAACAAACTGAATCAGAAAAAGTTAACACAACTCCGTTTCAGTTTATGGAAATAATTGGTTGGATTTGATGATTTCATCGTAATCGAATTGGAAATCGGATCGCTTTCGCTACTCTCGCTCTTCAACCTCCTCCAGCCTAGGATTTGTCGGAGACTTTTTGAGGTGGTTTTGTAGGTGAGATTTTTTACCAGATCTTGGTGATCTGGAGCTCTTACGATTAATGCACGCGGTTGTGTACAGTGAATTGACTGTTTCTGGATTTGTTTTGAGTGTTTTTATGTGAGATCGTGATGATCCCTGGTGTTGAGCTGTAGATCTCTATCGTATGTGTGTTTGCATGTGTTTGTTTGAGATTTCTGCGATACAATTTACTCGTGTAGCTATTTGATGTGCGTGATTCGGCGGCATGTGGAAGCTACTAGACAGTAATTAATTACTTGCATTTGTTCTTTTGTTAAATCTTGGAGTTTGCGTCGATAAGAGTCATTTGTTAATTAGATTCATATAAGGTTTGGATGGGGTTTAATAGAATGTTGTGAAATTGCAGAAGCATGGATCTGTTAATTTAGGCTATTTAATTTGCATCGATTCTAAATATTTCTGTTTTCAATGAAAAATTAATCCTTTTTGTAACATTGTTTATGATTTAAACTAATAGAAATTGCTCCTCCTCCTTATGATTCATCAAGATATACAAGTTTTTCTCCAACCTTTTATTTGAATCAGTTTTGCAAATAAAGTATTGATCTTTTATCCTTATTTTTTATATTTTTTTCAGTAGTACAATTACTGGTTTTGCAGTTGCGAGTTTGATTGCTTAGTGTTTTTTCAGGAAGTACTGTTATTTAAGCTTGCATTATAATTAGTTCAATCGGGTAAACCATGCACAAAAACTGATTCAGAAGGTGAACAGAGCTTAGTTTTGTTGATCTTGTTGCTGTTGCTGTTGCTGTTGCTTTTACCTTTTCTAAGTCACCGCCTTTAACCTCTTGTTATGCAGATTTAGCTGTTAAAATGGCATCGGCACCTGGAGCCACAGGATGGTTGAGGGGAACAGTAAAAGCTGTTTCATCTGGTGACTGCTTGGTGATAATGGGGAACACGAAGGCTGAGATTCCCCCAGAGAAGACAATCACTTTGTCTTCATTAATGGCTCCTAAGTTGGTATGTTTTGTTTATGTGTATGTAATTATTCAGTAAGCTTCTCAGATTCATGAGCATGCATTTAGATAATTCTTCTTGAGGACATGTTCAATTTGTCCAAGCTTTATGGACTCTAGTTGTTTGTGTTATATTATAACCCCCCTCGTATTTCCTGAATCTAATTTTTGGAAGCATCTTAAATATTGAATTTGGTTTATGGCTACCTCCTTCTAATAGTGTCCGGGGTTAATAGATTGAGAATAAGTTTACTGAAGTCCTTGTATTACTTTGTTTCTCTTATAGGCTCCCCGAAGAGGTGGGCTTGATGAGCCATTTGCATGGCAGAGCAGAGAATTCTTGAGGAAGCTTTGCATTGGAAAGGTGGATTTTTATTGTTGGCTTTGTTGATCCGCCATAGGATAATCGTTCGTTTAAATGTGAATAATGTTATTTTTGAAATTAGGTTTAACAATTTGTGTCTTTTGCATTACAGGAGGTCACTTTCAGAGTGGATTACACTGTACCATCCATTAATCGGGAGTTTGGCTCTGTTTTCCTTGGGGATAAGAATGTGGCTTTGCTCGTGGTTTCAGGAGGCTGGGCAAAGGTTTTCCATTGTTGTTAGAACATTGTCATTGTTACTGTGTGCGCTGATTCTTGCTGTATCTCATATAGATATTTTCCATTGCACAGGTTAGGGATCAAGGTCAACAGAAAGGAGAAGCCAGTCCTTACTTGGCAGATCTGCTTCGCCTTGAAGAGCAGGCCAAGCAGCAAGGTCTTGGTCGATGGAACACGGTCTGAATATATATTTTCTCTTTTTATTTTAGTGTTTGAATTTTGAAGTGTTTTTATCATCTGTTTAGAGATTATTTGGTTCAGAATTTTGTAATGATAATTTATGTCTTGTTATCACTCCATTCAGACCCCAGGTGCTGCCGAGGCAGCCATTAGGGACCTGCCTCCTTCAGCAGTTAGCGACCCTGGTAGTTTTGATGCTATGGCTCTATTGGCTGCTAAGAAGGGCAGTCCTTTGGAGGCTATTGTCGACCAGTGTCGTGATGGAAGCACGCTCCGTGTTTATTTGCTTCCTGACTTTCAATATGTCCAAGTGTTTGTTGCTGGGATTCAGGTATATATAATGATTGACAGTACTTTTTTTATGGTTTTCTTTTCCTTTCCATCAAATTTTACATCAATATTGATTTTTCTACTAGGCTCCGTCTGCTGGCAGAAGAGCTGCAGCAGAATCTGCCATTGCTACTGAGGTAATGCCTACTGAACAAAATGGAGATTCAACAACTGAAGGCTGTGCTCCTTTAACATCTGCACAGAGGCTTGCTGCATCATCGGCATCAGCTAATGAAGTTCCTGCAGATCCCTTTGGGAAAGAAGCCAAGCATTTCACAGAAATCCGTGTGTTGCACAGAGATGTGAGACTGCTTAAAACAGAAAGACTTCCTCTTTTTCTTAATTCCCTTTTCTCTCTTTTCAAAGAAAATACTTTATTGTTTAAGCCTGTTAATGTACCTGTCATTTTCCGCGATACAGGTAAGGATTGTATTGGAGGGTGTTGACAAATTTAGCAATCTTACTGGTTCAGTATACTATCCTGATGGTGAATCAGCAAAGGATTTGTCTTTGGAGCTTATTGAACATGTAAGTCATTTCATAATGTTATTATGGAGTCAATTCTTTTTTCACCCTTAGCTCCATATTATGTGATAGCTTATACCTTGGATAAGATTCTTCTCTATGAATTGACAATATTCTCACCTATATGTTTCATTGTCATCCATTGTTAGTTTATGTTTTTCTCTGGACATTTTAAATTTTTATCTAAGATTTCTTGATAAAATGAAAGCAATGTGTGGTATCTGAGGTACCCTTGGTTTTTTTTTGTATCCAGACTGTGTTAAAGATGGTTGACAGATTACTTTGTTATGTTTTTTGTTTTCAAAATGCATTTGTAGTTGTCGTCTTATTATTTCCTTATATACTTGATGTCTATGTTATACGTCTCTCTCTCTCTCTCATGCACATGCCATTCTTTAGTGTCTTTGGCTTTTACCAGAATTTTATGATGTTTATCTATATTTTATTTCCCCAGGGTTTAGCAAAATATGTCGACTGGAGTGCAAGCTTGCTGGAAGATGAGGCCAGACGGAGGTTGAAGAATGCAGAACTTCAAGCAAAGAAGTCGAGGTTAAGAATCTGGACAAATTATGTCCCCCCAGCAACCAACTCAAAGGCCATTCATGACCAGAACTTTACAGGAAAAGTAAGTTGTGCCCTGGATTTAACATTTAGTGGTTTTCAATTTTTCTAAATTAATTGATTATTTGCTGACAACTTATTTTGTGCAGGTGATTGAAGTTGCAAGTGCAGACTGTATTGTTGTTGCTGATGATTCCTTGCCATTTGGAGATCCTGCTGCAGAGCGGCGAGTCAATCTCTCAAGTATACGGGGACCTAAAATGGGAAATCCTCGTAGAGATCAAAAACCTGATCCATATGCTCGTGATGCTAAGGAATTCCTGAGGACACGCCTAATTGGTCGTCAGGTATGGTTATGGTTGGTTCTTGATCTTTCTTTTGTACTTCCTATAATGAAGTGCTGTAATTTTGACATCGTCTTTACCTTTTCAGGTGAATGTTTCTATGGAATATTCCAGGAAGGTTGGCCTGACAGATGGAGGTGCTGCTCCGGCTGGGTCTGGAGACACAAGGGTAATGGATTTTGGAACTGTCTTTATTGCTAATCCGTCTCAGGATGGGGATGCTGCTGCTGCTGCTGCTGCTAACCAAACAAATGGGGTTAATATTGCCGAGCTTTTAGTTGCTCGTGGTTTTGCCACTACTGTTAGGCATCGAGATTTTGAGGAGAGGTCAAATTATTATGATGCCCTCTTATCTGCTGAATCACGTGCTATTTCTGGGAAGAAAGGTATGCATTCTGCTAAAGATCCTCCCACCAGGCATATGACAGATCTTCTAACGGTTAGTTCTACACCATATTGAGTAAATATAGTGTTCTATTTAGAATAACTTTGTTTAAGAAATACATGGGTAACTTTACTATTTGTGGAATTGACATCTGTAGGCTAATGCAAAGAAAGCGAAAGACTTCCTACCATTTTTGCAACGCAATAGAAGGATGTCTGCTGTTGTCGAATATGTTCTCAGTGGACACCGATACAAAATAGATATCCCTAAGGCAACATGCAGTATTGCATTGTCGTTGTCTGGTGTCAGATGCCCTGGCCGTGGCGAGCCTTATTCGGAAGAAGCCATTGCATTTATGAGGCGGAAAATAATGCAGAGGGATGTTGAGGTAATTATTTCTTTTTAGGCTTCGCATTCTCTGCTATATGTGCATTCTCTCTCACTATTATGTTGATCTACCTGCATGAAGATTGAAGTCGAAACTGTTGATAGAACTGGAACCTTTTTGGGAACCATGTGGGAGTCTAGAACCAATGTGGCAATACCACTTTTAGAGGCGGGTTTGGCTAAACTTCAAACTTCCTTCGGCCTCGATAGGATCCCAGAAGCTCATCTCCTGGTTCAAGCCGAGCAATCAGCAAAACAGAAGAAGTTGAAGGTGAATATACAATTTCCTCCATGGTTCCTCTTTTTGGTGATCTTTTGCTAATAGTTTCTATTTCAGATATGGGAGAATTATGTTGAGGGAGAGGAAGTTACCAATGGTACATCTGTTGAAAGAAGACAAAAAGAGGAGTTTAAGGTATGAGTTTCATACATCACTGGCAGTCATCTCAGAGGTAATCCTGGTTAATCATGTGCTGTTTTCAGGTTATGGTGACGGAAGTCTTGGAAGGTGGTAAATTTTATATTCAGTCAGTTGCTGATCAGAAAGTGGCCGGCATACAGAACCAGCTTGCTTCATTAAGCCTTCAAGAAGCTCCTGTAATTGGTGCCTTTAATCCTAAAAAGGGAGATATTGTGCTGGCTCAGTTCAGTGCTGATAAGTCTTGGAATCGTGCAATGGTGAGGGGCATTGCATTACTTTTCACTTAACTTTTCTTGAAGATAGTCAATTGATTATGTTCGGTGATTTCTTCATCTTGATTCTGTTATTCTGAATGACCTTCATGAATATAATTGGCCCTGTCTTCGATATGTGTCTTAGACGAAAGATACTTCACTTCTCAGGGTTCTGTGATGGTTTTAGTGAGGGTACTCAGCTTTAGTCTGTAATTAGTTATAATGTATCGGTGTTTGGTACATGAAGAAAGTATTTCTATTTTACTGTTGATGTTTATTAATTATCAGAATTTTGGTTCCTACATGTTTCTAACTCAATCTGCTTTGATTATGAAGATTGTTAATGCTCCACGTGGTGCTGTGGAATCTGCAAATGACAAGTTTGAGGTTTTTTACATTGATTACGGGAACCAAGAAATCGTCCCCTACAGCCAGTTGCGTCCTCTTGATGCTTCGGTGTCTGCTGCACCAGGCCTTGCTCAGCTATGCAGCCTGGCATTCATCAAGGTTCCCAGCTTGGCAGAGGACTATGGTCAAGAAGCAGCGATCCGTTTGAGCGAACACCTATTGAGCACTCCTAAAGAATTTAGAGCCATCATAGAAGAGAAGGACACGTCAGGTGGAAAAGTGAAAGGACAGGGCACGGGCACTGTCTTTTTGGTAACTCTGGTTGATAGCGAGTCTGAGACGAGCATCAATGGAGTTATGCTACAGGTATGATAATAGACTATATCTCTTTACATCTTCATTGACATCTAATATTTGGAAAACAGATCATTATATGATTTTGTGTCACAATCGTAACATGTAAATATGGTTTAAGGAGGGACTGGGTCGGTTGGAGAAAAGGCGTAGATGGGAGCCTAAGGATAAGCAACAGGCGATGGACGAACTGGAAAAATTCCAGACGGAAGCCCGGGAGAAGAGACTAGGGATGTGGGAGTATGGAGACATTGCGTCTGATGATGACGAAGCACCTCCACTAAGGAAAGCTGCCGGAAAGCGGTGAGAAGTTGGTATGTGTCGAGCCTGTACTTAGATGCTAACACCAATGAAAATGGAGAGAGACTACAGGCTCAGAGGAGGAACATACAAAATAGTCAAAAGGCTTCAAACTTTTACTTGTAACTTACCGAATTTCATGACTCTTGTTTTTGGTAGCTGAGCGAACAATTTTGTTTTCTTTATTACTTATTATTCAGTTATAGACACCACCCTTAATAAAGCAAGCTAAGACTCTTCTTTAGATATATTTTCATGACTGAGGATAGCGTTTGTTTATTTTCAATGCTCAGCCCTTCAAATATTTATAGCTGCTGGTGTATTGTCTTGTAAGATTCTTATCAAAATAAAACTGTTGCTCCATTTATACATTCCATTTAATATAATTATACTCAACACAACTCATTAATTAGAATCCCCATATATCAATATTATCAATACTGAATTCACCAATAAACACTGATTGATCCTTTGCATTTGCTTAAAAAAAGGGGATAACTACCTTAAAAGTCACTAACTTTGCTCGAATTCCGGTTTTTCCCACGACCTATAAAATTGGCGTATAAAGTCATCAACTTTGTATTTAGTTGCCGATTTCTCATGATGATTTTTCCGGCGAAAGAGTGCGCTGACGTGTTGTATTTAATTGGTGTGGCATCTCGTGGCGGCTGACATGTGCAACAATTATTGACTGTGCAATATAAAAAATAAACTTAAAAAACAAAATTAAACCATATGCAACAATTATAGACTGTGCAATATAAAAAAAATAAACTTAAAAACAAAATTAAAAAAACAATTAGGGCCCAAGCCTTCATCGTCTTCCTCCCCCCAAGCCTTCATCGTCTTCCTCCCACCCCCGTTTCTGGCTCTTCATCGCCTTCCTTTGGGCCCAAGCCCTCATCATCTCCATCGCCCGCACTCCCATGCTCTGCTTCCCCGACCGCTCCTCCTCCCCCTCCCCCTCCCCCTCCGTCCGCTACGTCCCGATTCACTCCAATACCACCACCCTCCCGGAGCCTCCTCCCGCCCTATACACCGACGATTGCCCCTCCGGCGGCATCTTCTCCTACGACCTCCCCCCTCCGTCAATCGCGACCTCGTCGTCCCCAATTGCACCGATCTCGACTTTTGGAATTGGGAATGTGGCATCATCTCCAACCACGGCTACGGCCGCGCCGCCTCCGAGCTCCGCCGCACCCTCCCCGCCGATCTCCTCTTCCACCTCCGCATCCTCAGGCACAATTGCCGAACCCTAGATCCGGATCACGTCACCGCGAAAATAACGGAGAATTAAAAAAACAAAATTATTGACATGAGATTGCAGTTGGTCGGAAACTGCCACTCCATTGCGGCGGCGGGGGTTTCAGCTGGCGGATTGGCGCCGCCGGTGGCTCTGATTATGTCGGTTAGATCTCCTTGATTGTAATTCTCCATCCTCTTAAGCAAGTCGCGGCTGCACATAATCGCTGCTGTCTCATTTGGCTCCTTCGATTTGATCGCAGCAAATTAGAACGTGCAGTTTCCGATTGAAGCTTGTTGTTGCTGCAGAACTGAAAAACCTAATTTAGGAAGTTGGCAAAACAAGAGAGATTAAGCTTTAGAGATAGAGAGATTAAGAAATATTTTAATTAGAGGGTTTTAACTTTTAAGAAGGTTTGAATTATTTAATTAGTGGAAATGAAGACATCAAAAGGGTCAAAATTGTGCAACTGTTTCTCGCCATCCACGTCAACATTCAGGCATGCCACATAGGATGCTTAGTTGCCGGAAAACACCGGGTCGGGTCAATTTGGGAGATACCAGCGATCCGACAAAGTTGGTGACTTTATACGCTTATAGGAAAAATCGGAATTCGGGCAAAGTTTGTGACTTTTAAAGCAATTATCCCTAAAAAAAATTTAGATCTTATAAATTAAGTGAAACTTTTATTTCACCCACAACATACCCAATCAACTTATAAAATTCATGTCCAACTCAAGTGGATAACTATTTGATGGACGGATGAAGGATTTGTGCTTTAACTTTTGTTTACTGTATTAGATGATTCTTGTTAAGTTGTATAAAAAAAATTGGGTATTGATTACTGTTGTAAAATATTTATGAGTTTCAGTAACCTTGCTAGCTTAAGCTTCAATTTCTTCCCTTGATAAGTTTTGTTGCTGTGAAACTATTAAAAAGTAGTAACGTGTTATTAATTCCTCACTTCATTTCAAAGCTCCATTTAGTGTTATTTAACATTATTAATTGGCCCTATATCTATAAAAAAACATATTAATTGGCTCCTGGCAAGAATTTCTTGTTTGGCACTAACAGTTCCAGAGCCAGAAATACATCCAAAACTTATAAGTTGCCACCACTGGACATGGAACAGGAGTATGTGACATGCTGCAAACAACTACCGATTGTGACACTTATTTGTTTTTGTCAAATATGTATCCTATTGATATTCCAGGTAAATAGTGTATCTTATGTGACAGGGCCTATCATAGTAAAGCTATTGTGTCACAAACAAGTAATATTCCCCTAGCTTTGAATATCAATTTTACTGAAACTTGGCCAATCAATTGATGCAGCACTTTTACTTTATTTGCCACTTGAGGGAGACTATTATTTACTTATGTCCTGTGGTACTTAAAACTTTCTAAAATTGATCCCAAATCCACACGACCACCGCCATATCCACTTTTTCAGGAAATACAGCAATATAAAAAAAAGAGCACTTGGATTTTTGAGTAGCAATCACAGTAAAGAAAACTGGTATGAAAACAGGGATACGATTAAAACCAGCTAAAAGTAAACTAGGAAACTAAATATTTCCTTAGTTCAAAGCCACGACTATTCAATATTTCAATGTATAGAGAAAAGGATAATACCATATCTCAATCAATGGTCCAGTAATACAAAACCTAAATCGAGAGAAAAAAAACGGCATGAAAATTTTGAACATTGTTAAACCAAGTTCCAAAAAACCTACACTACTCAGTGCTCAAACACTGCTGCCAGAGAGCATCATTGCGACTCTACCTTGTGTTCCCCCTTTGGCCTTCCTCAGTCATCACGCCTTTGAGCCCTGCGGCGCGGACCAGCAGCAGCCCCATCATCGTTCTTCTCATCTTTTGTCTCAGAGCTTCCCTGATCATCTGAACTCTCAGCGACATCAGTTTTCTTTGTTTCTGCTACCACGTTTGCCTGAATTTTCCAAACATAAGAAATAATAAGTCTAAAATATACAGATAAGCAGAAATTTGAAGAATATTTTTTATGAACACTCACAGGCTTCTTTCCTCCGAAGATGAGCTTCAACAAAATAGAGAGGATAACAACAATAACGGAGGCAAGGATACCAATCGTTAGATTTGCTTGTTTCTCAGCCTTCTCAAGTAAGTCCTGCAAATAAAATCCGCAAGAATAAGGTTAAGTTTATAAATAAACTAACAAACTTATCTAGTTTCCACTGGCATAGATCACTCACCAAGACCTTAACTTTGTGCTCACCCAAGAACGGAAGGTCAGCAATCTTGTATAGGTAATCAAACACCACTTTCTGATCACACAAAGCAGCAGGTGTCAGATAATAGAAACATAAATTTGTGAGAACTTCTCACATATACATGTATGTATATATATAGTTAATTACCTGGAAGCCCTTAAGGCCATCAGACTCGGTAGATTCCTCCTCCTTTTGTTTCTCCTTCTCGACACTGAATTTTGGCTTCCATGCTGTCTCACGGTATGTCTCTGCCTCTTTCTCACTGGAAGAGATCAAAATGTTGTCAAACAGAATACCATCTTGCATTGTCCAGATCTCAATACCAATAGCAGCAATGGGCTCAAAGTTCGGCTTTTCAAGCTCAAAGTACTCAGGGTTATCAATCTCCTGTGGCTTCCAGATACCCTTGTAGTTGGGGTTGTCGATGAGTGGGGCGTGCCATTTTCCTTTGTAAGCAGGGTTCCTCTTCATTGGTCTCTTCCACTCACCGCATCCAGGAGCTTCAGCACACTTCGGGTTATCAACTTTGGGCGCCTCCCATTCACCATCTTCTTCATCATCCCAATCCTCGGGTTTGGCTGCCTCGGGATCATCAACCTCCTCAGGCTCATCATCCAACCAACCTTCAGGCTTCTCAGCCTCTTCATCCTCGATTTCCAATGAAGCATCCTCATCCCAATCTTCTGGTTTGGTGGCCACTGGGTCGGGGATCTTTGCTCTCTCGTCCCAATCCTCAGGCTTCTTATCATCCGGATCAGGGATAGTCTTGGAAGGGATCAGAGGAGGATCAAAGTCATCACCTGAGAGGAAGTTGCCCTTCTTCTTCTCTTCCCCATCAACCAAGATCCTGACCTCATTATCGGGTGTCAAGATGGCGGTGTAAACATGGGTGAGCTTGTCAGAAGGTACTGATGGTGGGAACTTGAGATGATGCTCAACAAAGTTGCCACTCTTGGGGTTTTTGTGCTTCAGGATGAAGTGAACCTTGTTTGTAGCTCCACATCTATCAGGGCCAAACATTATCGTGTACGGAGACTCATTATCAAATCCCTTCGGAACCCATCCAGCATCTTGTGGTCGGAGGTACTTGATATAAGCACCACCACACTCAAGGCCATTCTGGAGGCGAACTTCAAACTGAAGAACAACTGTTTTATCCTTGAGGACAACAGGGTCATCAAGTGGCTTCACAATGGCATGCTTCCTGGCTTTCTCCCCAACAAGAAGCCCATGATCATCATGTCCCTCGCTCTTCACATGTTTCCACACACCTGAAAAATAGTAAGGTACAGTACTTGCTAAAAATAGATATATGCTGTAGTGGCAGAGTAACAATTTCGTAAATAAAATTCTATATTTTCACTGGAATTAGTGATACTGTTCCGTAAAATTCAGGCTAAAAATGATCGCAACATCATAAATAACAAAAATTTAGTAGTCGTGTAGGTTTAAAAGAGAAAGATCAGGTTGGGGACAATAGGATTTAAATCAATTTCCAAATCCAGCACATAGACCTGGAAAATTTTACACTCACTCACTAGAGTCAGCTGTGTAGTGAAACGACCATTTCAGAATATCAATATAGAAGCTAACAGGTATTGAATTTACACGGGTGTAATCATGACTGCAAGAATAGATACAGTAATTCGTATTTTAGAGCAGAAGAAAGAAATAATGAATCAAAACAGTACTAGCCTATGAATAACTAAAAAAATATCAAAAGCAAAATCATCGGGGACTGAATAAACAAAAAACCTGTGTAGTCCGGATTCTCAGACGCGATCCACCTCCCCTCAAAATCCTCGTCAAACGACTCGTAAAAAATCTGCAAACACCAACCACAAAGCATAAGCACGAACTCAATCATCCATAACAGATCTAAAACAATTAAACGACTCCATACCACATCATCGGAAGCGTTGAGCTGAGAAATGAAGCAGGCGGCGGAAAAAAGTAACAAACACTGCACTATCCAAATCTTCCGATTCGGATACTCCATTTATAACTCTCAACTCCGGTAAGAATCGAACGAAATTAACAGAACAAAAAGAAGTAGTGCTGCAATCAGAGATATATAGATCTGAGTGGGAGAGAGTGGAAGTAGATTAGTTATTCAGTAATTGAAGAGCGTGTCAAAGGGAGGTTTATAATATTATAGATCTGACAGAGCAAATGAGGTCGGGTGACATCCACCAATGATATCAAACGCCACGAGAACTACACCAATAGGAGAACGCCGCGTGGCGGGAAGTGACGAGTCCAAGCTAAAGATCCGTATTGGGAGTCATGGCTGATGCGATTCGATGGGCCGGCTTGCGGGTTGACCCGTTTACCTTGACTGCGTAATTGCTATTTCAATTTTCTCAAGCGAATTTAGGTCATCTGCAACGCTGTCTCTTATCCATATCTTAACCGTCCCTTAAATTACTATTCATGGGCTCACTATAATTTTTTACTCCATCTCTTAATTAAGGGACTGAACCTGCAACCCTCCATCTCTTATCCGTCCCTTTACCGTCTCTTAAATACTATTCATTCAATTTCATTTTTTATTTTTATTTCCAACCAAATTCAATTAATAACTTCATTAAATAAAATAAAATTATAACATAAAATAAAAATACAACTTAAAATTCAAAAAAATAAAAAAAATACATAATTAAAATCCTAAAAAAATAAAAATTATATAATTTAAAATACAATTTTATAGAAAATAAAAAAAAACTACTCCACCGGCGAATCATCCCCTGAAGGCGGTGGAGGTGCACTGAAGCCACCTGAAGGCGGAATACCAAGTTGTCTTGCCATAAACTCAATTCCGGCAAGATAGGCTTGGTATTGGGGAGGCCCCACTGTACTTTTTTACAACGTTGTTCCTAAACCGTTCCTTAAACTACTATTTGCGGGCCCCACTGTACTTTTTTACTCCATTCCTTAACTAAGGAACGGAACCTGCAACCCTCCGTTCCTTAACCGTTCCTTAAATTACTATTCATTCAATTTCATTTTTTATTTTTATTTCCAACTCAATTCAATTAAAAAAACACACTTAATAAAAAAACACACAACATTAAAACAAAGTTACAACTTAAACTTAAAAAAAATAAAAAGCACACAATTAAAATCCTAAAAAAAAAAATTACACAATTTTAATAATTTCATCCGCCAAAGTTTGCCCAAATGTGCTCAATTAGATCCTGTTGGAGTTGGGTGTGGGCGCTAGAGTCGCGTGTCCTTGCACGAATAGATAACCGTTCTTGTATAGATGCCATCGGGCAATTCTTTCATTGCCAGTGCATGCAATCGACGCTGCCGAGCATCCCGGGGAATCCGTGCACTGTTTCGTGAAGGTTGAGCAGGAACTGACAATCAATCGTGCTTGGCCTCCGGAGAAATTCGTCGGTGAAGGCTGCACGGACGCCTTTGCAGAATTTGAGCAAACACATTCGCCCAGTGCTGTCTCCGATGTGGAGGTATTCGTCGAACATGTCGGCCGTTTGTCCTGTCGCAAGCTGACGGATTGCTGCAGTACATTCTGCAGCGTCGTGTGGCTGGGACGGCCGACCGCATCGAACCCTTCCTGGAAGAACTCTTCCCGGGCTGCCAAAGTATTCGCGATGTGGAGAAATAACGGTTTCCCCATGCGGAAACGACGACGGAAGTACGTATCTCCCCAAACCGAGTTATCGCATAAGTAGTCGTGTACTAACCTTGCGGCGGCTTCCTCCCGGTTACGATGGATGTACGTACGAGAACGTCGTTGGGGCGGCGCGGCTTCTTCCGCCTCCCGTCGTCGATCTTCTTCAAGTGATTGTTCCAATATTTGACGCATTGTTCAAAAGGATCCATTAATTTGATTAAATTTGGGAGAAGAAAAACAGAATTGATTGAGATGAAAATTGGGGTGGAAATATAGAGGATTTGAGAGGAATAGATGTGTGTTTGTGAGTGGAATGAATATGAAATAGGAGTATTTATAGAGTAAAATAAATTATAAAAAAAAAATTACCAAAACGGCTAAAAAAAACGGTAACAATACCGTTGCAAATTTTTTTTTTAATTAAAATTCGAATTTTTTTTAAAAAAATGAATTATTGCCGTCACTTGACGAAACCCACTCGCGGAGCAGCGAGTAGGCGTCACGCGTCGAATGGGAGGCCGCCACGTCGCCTCGGCGCGTGGCAGAACGTGTTGTGCCGCGGGCCGCGGCAACGACACCCGGCACGGCATGGGCACGGTTTGGCGAGGACACGGCGGCTGCAACGCGTGCCGCCGCGGAACCGTTCCTCCGGAACGGCCTAGGCACCGCAACGACACAGCGTTGCGGGTGCTCTCATGGCTGATGCGATTCGATGGGCCGGCTTGCGGGTTGACCCGTTTACCTTGACTGCGTAATTGCTATTTCAATTTTCTCAAGCGAATTTAGGTCATCTGCAACGCGTGTCTCTTATCCATCTCTTAACCGTCCCTTAAATTACTATTCATGGGCTCACTGTAATTTTTTACTCCATCTCTTAACTAAGGGACTGGAACCTGCAACCCTCCATCTCTTATCCGTCCCTTAAAACCGTCTCTTAAATTACTATTCATTCAATTTTATTTTTTATTTTTATTGGGCAACCAAATCAATTAATAACGTCATTAAGTAAAATAAAATTATAACATAAAATAAAAATACAACTTATCAAAAAAATAAAAAAATACATAATTAAAATCCTAAAAAATAAAAATTATATAATTTAAATAAAATTTTATAGAAAATAAAAAAAACTACTCCACCGGCGAATCATCCCCCGAAGGCGGGTGGAGGTGCACTGAAGCCACCTGAAGGCGGAATACCAAGTTGTCTTGCCATAAACTCAATTCCGGCAAGATAGACTTGGTATTGGGGAGGCGTCATGCTGGAAAGTGTCCGCCATTATAGCGATCATGTACATGGACATTAAGGAGTTCGAGGGTGCCCCCGAGCCCGAGCCCGCCTGGCTTGATTCGGCTCAGCCCCTCCTCCCTCTAGGCCGCCTTCGTCGCATTCTTCCTTGCGGCCGACGGCGCCCACGGGAGGACTCCCCGGCATCGTCTGCCGTGCCCTCAACCTCCTGCGAGGCAAACTCTTGTGCGGCGCTGCCCGAACCGCCGTCACTAGATGAGTATTGGCCACCTGCCGTGTGCTTCGTGCGCTTCGAGGTCGAGCCCGAGTTGGACCGGACACCGTCGGCCCACCTTTCCTCGTCTTAGATGACCTCCCAAACATCGACATGTTTGAATTGTTTGGCGGTGTCCGTCGAAGTAGACTCGCAAAGTCGACCTCAGAATGTCGGCTCCCGTGGCTCCGCTTTGGTAATGAGCTTCATTTTGTGATGAGAGGTTAGATGAAAATTGGAGAGAAAATGAAGATGATTTGGGAAGAATCGATGAGTATTTGTGTGTGAAATGAGGATGAATTAGGAGTATCTATAGAGTAAAAAAAAAACGGTAATATTACCGTTTTTCGTTTTTTAAATTTTAATTTTTTTAATTCAAATTTTTTGAAAAAAATGATTTATTGCGTCAGCATGACCATGCCCACTCACAGGCCGGCAAGTGGGCGTCACGCATGGCGTCGGAGCGCGCACGTAGCGCTGGATCGTGGCGAGACGTCTCGCCATCCGTCTCGGCGGGACGGAACGCTCGGGGGGGGCCTGGGGACGAGACGGGGTGCTGCAAACGCGTCACGCCGCCGTCTCGTCCCGGCATGACGGATTACGGGCCACCTACGTGACGCGTTGCGGTGGCCTTAGATTTATATGCACAAAAAGTTAAACATCAAAGTTTTATGGCAATGTCGTGATAGTACTATTAATCTATTATTTAGGTAAATGTATTATTCTTTGCGCATATGTTTATCCTGTTTGGATGATTTGTTGTGATTTTGAAATCAACATTAATAAAACTTCTAATATCAATATGCTAAGTAGTTTTTGTTTCTTTCGTACTCCCTCCGTTCCACAGTAGTAGAGTCATTTCATTTTGTGTACTTATTTTAGAAAAATGATAATAAATAGTCAAAGTGGAGAAAAATAAAGTAAAAGAAAGAAAAATGTAGATAATACTCTTCTCTAAATTATTTCTCTCTATTTTACTCTCTCTCAACTTTAACTATTTATTATCGTTTTTTTTATAATGAGTGTGGCAAAATGAAATGACTCTACTACTATGGTACACAGGGAGTATGAAATATTGTAGCTTTTTGAAACAATTGGGCATATATTAGATATGTGATCAAAAATATAGCTAATTTCAAATGCAAAACTAAAAAAAGGAATAGGTCATTAGTCCCAGTGGCAGAGTCATGAATTCAATTTAGAGGGAAAAAAATAAATATATGAAGAAATTTAGAAGTTTGAGGTGGGCATTTATAAAGGAAATTATATTTCTTTTAAAATTCATTAACAAATTAATATATTGTAGTGGGGCAATTGTTCCTTATTCCCACCGAGTGGATCCGCCCCATTACAAGAGATCACTATTACATCGTTGTTGGTTCACTTTAAGAAAATTTGGAAGTTTAAATGACTTAGTTCATTTTTACATTGTTTAGTTTATTTTAAAATCTGAATTTTCTATAATGAACTAAAAGCAAAGGACAGCATATTCCTGCATTTAGGGGCGTTCGACTCTATATTTTTATATGGAGTTGAAGAAGGAAAATAAACCATGGAGACGATAATGAAAAGAACAATATATGCAGAAATAAATAAATAAAGATTCAAGTAATCTATAAAAACCTAGCTATATATACAGAAATCCATATATACATGCATGATCTCTTGATCAAGTGGAGATTTTGTTAGAAGATTGGCAATTTCTCAGCACTCAACCCCAACGTCTCCTTATCTCGGAACTCGAGGGGACTAACTGATACGGAGAAACCCGTATCAATGATAATTGGCGAGAATTCGCCGGATATTGAAGGTCCGTTCGCGGAGGAGTCTCTGTCGAGCAACCGATGAACAAAGACGGAAAAGTAAATTGCAGAAAAATAAAAGACGGAACGATAAAGATAATTATATTTCTTTCATGATTCCTTCAAAGATAACAAAGACTCATATTTATAATACTCCCTAATAACCTAACTAGTGATCAAGAAATAGGAAAGATATGGAAAATCAATATATATGGAATAATAGAGATATGAGGATATTCTATAGATATACTCGTATCAACTCCCCACGGTTAAAATTCACCTTGTCCTCAAGGTGGAAAACCATGAAGCCACAACGAGAGTTAAAAGCCGAAGCTTTGGCGAGGTATCTCCTCCAGGATCAAATGCACACCGAACCAGTAGAGCATCTCCCTTCATCACCCTCCATCAAAAATCATCAAAGGATGACTATTGTGGTTGCCAAAATTCATCGTTAAAATGGGAAGCTTGTCCACGCGTACCAGAATGCTCAAACACGACGTGTCCTTGCGCGGAGGAATCCACCGTTTATCACCGTCAAGCGATGTTGGTCGATGATTCATTTCTTGCAACGTCACCATCAATTGGATTCGCGTCATCATTAAAACCTATATCGTCCAAATTGTGAAATTTTCTGTAACTCTACTCTTGCCGAGAGAAGAACTAAAGCAGTCGCGTTTCACAACCCCTCTGAAATCCCCAATTTTATAGAACCGGGGGAAAACAACAAGTAGAAAATGAGGGCCCGATGTTGGAATGGTATTAGAGTCGCCCGACTGAGAGATCACGGCTAGTGGGAGTGGGTCATCGTCTAACAATTCGCCCTCATCTCCATTGATATCGTGGGCTGCACGGAGGAGTTGGCGGGGGTAGATTCATGGAGCTCAAGAGTTGTGATATTAGATGTCTTCCAACGATATGCAAGGACTCTGTAACTCCTAAGATGATTGAAGATTTGAGGCCTCGTAAATTTAATCACATGATTAGGAACAAGGATCTGAAGGAAACTAAGGTATTCAGGGCAGGCAAAACAAGGGCTGACTCTGTTTTGCCAAGATTATTGGCTGGAAAAGGGCGCCTAGATTTGGAGGTAGTGTATGTAGTCGCGTTCGATCCAGGAGGGAAAGTCTCAATGCTTTTGGTATCATCAACTTTGTCCGTTGTTCCGTGGTTCCCACCTTGAGGACAAGGTGGATTTTATCCGTGGGGGAGTTGATACGATCATATCCTAATTAATTAGTTATCTTTGATTCACCAAATCTTTCCATATATTATTTTCTTGTTTGGTAAGTTAGGGTTTTTTAGTATAAATAGAGCCTTTATGTAATTAATTGCCCATCTATGAAATAAACGTATTTGGCTCAATTGAGTTTTGCTTCAAGAAACAAACCCTCGGCTGCCGACGAGTTACACTCGCGCTCAGCCACCCCCTCTGCCGGACTCGTCGCCGACCCAAACGCTTGGGCGCTCGACGACGATGGTACTAGTTTCTTGATTGTGTTCGATAACCCCTTTTGCTGTTCACGTCGCCGACCCAACGTTCGGGCGCTCGATATCGACGGCAATTGTTTCTTCTTGATTACGTGTGGACTTCGACCGTTGAGGAGGAAGATCCTTAACAGTGTGGTTGTGAGTTTGTGTGTACGTATGTATTGTATATGTAGCACTAAGATGTGTTATTTTAATAAAATCCCACAAAAGAATTGGTTAAAAGCTAGGAAATTAAAACGATGCAACCAATAGAAAGTTTGGGGGGGATTTCTCATGCAAATCAAGGAAATGGAGAGGAAATTACAATGGAATTTAGCTTAGATTTTTCTTTTCTTAGCCTCCAACCAATACTAAGCATTATCAAGCAAGAAACGCCACTGTGACGTGGTGCATAGTAATATAAATGATTTTATGTAAAAACGAAATACTATATATTTTGTCCTCGAACAGCATTCTTCCCAATTACTCTATTAATTATTTCCACCTAAATAATTAGATTTTTTGTACTTCAACCAAAATATTTCGGACTGATTTTGATAGAAGTCTAAACAAAACCGTTTCCCCATAAGAAGCTGTCTATTTCCAAATTAGTCAAATTTTTATTAAAGAACAAAGAAATCCTACTACAAAATTACCCAATTCTGTTGTCATGTCTCAAGCTCTCTCTCAAAACGGGCTCTAAACATTTTAAGTGAAAAAATATTTATAATTTAAATATTCAGAGGGTGTTAGAGTTTAGTTTAGCACTGTAAAGTACTATTTTTGAATGCTTGTATTTGTAAAAATTCTTATTCATTTTAATCATATTTATGAAAAGAAATGTTTTGTTTCAATATATTTTGCTTATGCATTTATAAGATATTTTGAGTTATATTTAATACACTAGAAACAAATGAGTCAAAGTCTTCTACACAATAGACTAGTTGTGCACTGCGTTTAGGTAACTTAGTATCCACCATTTCAAAAATTAGTGATTCATACGAACATTATATGAACAATACTCATACAGGGTATTATCTTATTTTAAACTTTATTACAAGTATGTGTACACCGATAAACGAACTTAAACATCTATCAAAATATTTGTTATAGGTGGAGCTAGACATGATACATCGATTGATGAAAATTAAGTATAACTATACATTAGGTCCACAAAATTAATGAGCCAACATAAAAAACATAGATATTACTTCCAATCTTATTGTATAGGTTAGTAACCTTCTGAATTTCCATTTCTACCCTTCCGCGCAACAAGGATGACAATAACAACAGCTCCCAAAAGGGCAATCGGCCAAACGAATTCGGGCACCATCGTAAATTTAGACGCCCGTAAGTTGTAACCCAAATTCAAAAATAAATGATACATTTATGGAATTTTAATAGGAGTAGTATTAATTTTTTTGGTGTTGGAAAGGCATGTAAAAAAACTCACCAGAGTTGGAAGAGGCTTAGGATCAGAGTGAGCAAGTAAGAGGTAAAAAACAAGGCCATGAATCCGGTATGGCTTTCAACGCTAATATAGTTTGATACAAGAGTTAGTGTCTCTCCCCCACGATAAAACCAGCCTCATTTCCAGCTTCATTTCCTTTCCCATATATTGGCTTCGATGAGCATATGGTTCTTTCTCCCTGTTTCAAATACACGTGTCAACTGTTGCGTTCAAACCATCTCACGTCGGAGGATTAGAAAAAGTTACCTGGCCATATAGTGTGTGGTGCCTACACCCCCGGCATGCTGGTGCCCAACCCCATACACCACTTCTCCACCAAACGGAAAACTAAAACTCACACTTTCCGTATCAACGCAGCCATCTTTCTCGACTCCACCACCACAAGATTCAACTCCATATTCAACCTACACAACAACTCATCAATCTAATTAGAATAACAATATTCTAAACATATCAAGTTGTGAAGTTGAAAATTAATTACACTTACAATGGTGAGTAGCTCTGATTCCTTTGGATTGATCAGCCTTTGTCCAAACATCAGTGACACTCGAAGATGAATCCCACTCCACATATTTCAAAGTATACCTCAAATAAATTCTCTTATTTTCGCCACGAAACCCTTGTTTGAGTCTGCATCTGCTATCATCAGGACAGCAATGCAACCCACCTCCGGCTTCAAAAAAACCGTAGAGATCACACCTGCACTCCGTGCATCCCATTTTATCATCTGCACCACGCGTGTCAATGGCGTGCACATTTAGCACCCACCCTTCCTCGTACCCTATATAAATGGCACATGTATATTTATTTTCATTACACATTGAACTACTAATAAGCCGGATCCTACTATAAACTAATGGAGTACTATTTCAATACTTTTCTTTTTTTTTCATATTTTATCAATTACATTATTAAAATTTTTGTCATCCATAAAGTATCTATTTTTAGGGGACTAGAGAGTATATTAGTGAAGTACCTCCGGGATGGTGGCCGGATCACCAACTTGGATTGCATAGGGATGAGGAATATGAGTCGATGTTCTGCGCGTTTCTGCTCCCACGCCAAATACTGCGTCAGTCTATTCCCGCTAATCCCACTGTTTCTCACGATGCTCAGATCATCATCACCGTCAACGCCACTGTGTTCCGAGCAAAGTATCGGTTGAGAAACTAGTGATGGAGATAAACTTGATGGAGAGGCACCGAATTTCCTCTCTCATCGACTAACTCCGCGTTGAAGCTCTTCAGCCGATGTGTCCACGTGGGAAATCGATGTTTGAAGTTAGTAGTTCTGGTTCGAGACTAATCCGGGCTCCATCACCATCTCTGGCGATCGGAAACCTCGGTTTTCACGACGTTTGTAGCTGCCATGGTAGTGGTTTGATGATGAATGACTAGGAATAGGATTGTTACAATGATATTGCAAGGTTTGCAGCCATTTTCGGTGGTGGGAGAAAAAGAAGAGTGTTTGGATTTGATTGTATAAAAGTGGTAAATAATGCCCTTTTCGACGATTAGGTTATAATGGACATGCACAAAGACAAAATCTAAGTACACGTATGATATCGACGCAAATCACGACAAAGACTTTATGGTATGTTCCAGAATATGGAT
>NW_024599427.1:0-31673 GCF_004379255.2 Salvia splendens | reverse complement strand
TTATACTATAAAATAAATATATAAATTTGATCTACATTCTACTCTAATATGTTTGAAAAATATTCTTTACATTTTTTAAAATTTATGTTATTAGTCCAAATATGACATTTATTCAAAATGTATGGAGTGACAGTTTTTCTTTAGAATTCAAAAACTATATGTTGCCGCTTAGTTCAAGCTTATTTGATTTCTTATTTAGGAGCAAGAGGCATCCACATTTATTCATTTTTAATTCTATGTTATTCAGCAAGAGCAGAATACTCACATTCATACTCTTCGACAAGAACATGCTCTTACACTTTTCAAGAGTCCTACCATTCTATTATTCAATTTAAATACTTCAATTACTAAAAACATTTTCACAATATTAAAATACATTCAAAATACCAACAATACTATTACAAATTACTAAAAAATTAAAAATTACATAATTAAAATCCTAAAATTTAAAAATTACATACTGAAAATCCTAAAAATTAAAAATTACATAATTAAAAATTAAAATTACATTCGGATTTTTGAATTTAAAAATAAAAAAAAATGAAAATTGCCAACGGCATTGCCGGCATGGTGCTGCTCGTTGGCATGAGCACGTCCATGGCGTCGGCAAGAGCACAGCGGCCAGCAACGGTGTGGATAGTCTTAAAAGTTAAGTAAAAGGAAAAATAAAGCAGATTATAAAAATTACTAACAAGTATGAACACAAAGTATAGTCTTAAAAGTGTGAATAATTAGAAGAAAATAAAAAAAAATATTTGAAACACAGTAAAGAATGAATGAAACGTTCTTTCCTCATTAAAACCAACAGTTCTTTCTTTTCGTTGCCCGGCTCCACCACTTCTAGACTATAACCTCATGCAATTACTTCCTTTCATGACAAAAAACGAAAATGTTCTCTTCAACAAACTTTCCACTGGTTAATTTTGATATAATTCGCCTACATATAATTGGATACTGTGAATTACATGACCGATTTCTAGTTATGGTACATAGTTATTATAAAGAAATGAAAAAGTTGAATTTAATATAATAATTTTAAAAATTAAAATAAATTTATAAAACAAAAAATATGTACAATGGATGTGAGAATGATGTTAAATAATACTACTTGCATTTAGTATGTAGCATAATACTAATAACATAGATGTTCAAACAAAAATATTTTTATTATAAAAATAAGAATGAGTGTATTTAATTAGCAAAGACACCTCGTTGGAATCTCGGATGAGGCTAATACTTTTTTCTTAATTTAATTTCATTACAAATGGATTATAACTCTAAAGTCAAGTGTCATCCAAAAAATACGATTATATTCGTAGCTAGTTTTTGTTGAGGTGGAATTGGGAGTATTATAGTAAATGAAAGAGAGAGAGAAATCAGGTTTTGGGGTGAGAATGTTGGAGTTGGCCTTTGGATGGAAGTTTAAGGGCCATAGCCCTCAAGTCTTCTGCAATCTTAGTAAAATTTGGCCTTTCCGATGGCTCAGATGACCAACATTTCTCCATGAGAGCTCTCCAATCAGGATCACATGTTTCCGGGACAATAGGCCGCAGCGTGTTGTTAACAATACCACCTACCAACGCGAAGACGACATAAGTAAAATATTTAAGCATCGGTGTTATGAGAGATGAAAGCATACCAATGATGGCCCCATAGTGCAGATCTGCATATGGCTCTTCCGCAGTTAGAAGTTCCCACAATACAATTCCAAATGAAAACACATCCACCTGTAACTTTTAAAAAAGTTACTTAGATATAACTAAGAAATGTTCTATAGTAGGAGTAGTAATAGATAAACGGATAAAAAAACAGACCTTCTCGGAGACGAGGCTACTACTTCCGTTCAAAAGCTCCGGGGCCATCCATGGAAGGGTTCCTCTTACACCTCCTGATATTAGCGTTTGACATTTCACCTTCGACAGTCCCAAATCACCAACCTACAAGCAATATCACATTTTTGTGATGTGGAGATTTCTTGCCCTTTCACAAGCTCTCTCTCTCTCTCATCATACAAAAGAAAAATCTATTTTCAAGCACTAACCTTACATATTGGTCGATGCGGGTCACGGAGATTAACCAATAAGTTATCACTTTTCAAGTCAAAATGTACTATATTTTTGGCATGCAAGTATTCCATTCCAAATGCAACATCCATGCCAATCAGAAGACGCTTCCGCTTATCAAGAATCCTGCCAATTCGGTGTAAAGAAATATTCACGGTGTATAGGAAAAATATATAGCATACCTATCATTCTTTTGCAAAGCATTTCTCAAAGAACCATTGACCATGTATTCAGTGACAGTTGCAACTGAGCCTTCAGGGCCATCAAGCACAACTCCATAAAAAGCAACAACATTAGGATGGTGTAAGTCTGCTAGCTTGATGGCCTCATTCCAAAAATCATCCCTCTGATTAAATTTACCAAAATTATAGTAGTAAGATAAAGTAATCTCACTCACAACAAAATAGGGAGTAATTGCTATATTCCCAAAGGCAACCATAACACAGATCACCGTTCACCAGAACAATAAAGAGACGAACCATGCGTTCTTGATCTAAAGGCTTTCCGGAGAAACATCTATCATTGATACGTTTAATTGCAACATCGGTGCCTCTCCACTTTCCATGATAAACAGTACCAAACGTGCCGGAACCTAGTTCTCGTAGTTCTTCCAGGTCACTGTTCATAATAATCTACCAAGAATAGCAAGATTTGAGAAAGCTAACCTTGTTGAAAATCAAACAAAGCGAGTTGAAGATAAAAAAAAAAAAAAAACCTGTAATCGGCCAACGCCTGATGCAGGGAACCCAAAATTTGTATTCTCTGATAATTTGGTCTTGATTTCCTAAATAACATACTCAGCCACATCAAGTATTAAATAAATATAGTTTTGTGAAAATTTAAGAAATCACATACATCTTGTTGCTTTGAATCTACATTAGCAGGTTGGCCATCGCAATTCTTGTGGGATATAGATGCAGAATCACTCCTCGGATTCGCTAATGAGTCTGGATTTGAATGCATAGACAAATGAAACACCGGGGTTGCCACGCCATCAACAACTTCAATTTCTCTCTTTATTTGTTCCTCACTTGAACCTTTATGTGCATGAAAAACGACTATAGTTTAATGAAATAAGAGGAATAAGTTTTATATATTAGCTATAAAGAAAAATAAAAATAGAATGTTGACCTTTGTTGGACGAACTACGATCTGGACTCAGATCCCAGTTAAGATAGTTGGAAAGGTGGTGAACTCCATCATCAAGTGTAGTTTCTGACACTAACTCCCTAGAATTAGTTGTTGGTGTTTCTCCACTGTTGAACAGATTGTTGTCCACAAAAGGATCTCGATGTCCTGCATTATGATCCCTCTTTGTTTGAATCTTGCTTGGTTTGGGAGGAGGGTAATGGGTATCAGGACGCATATTCCACGGATCCTGGTGGATAAATTGTGGCGCTGATGTCTCTAGAATATCTCCAACTCCATGGGATGCCGATACAAATGCCTCATGAGCAACACCTTTGTCACTACCTATTCTTGGCTGTGAACATAAAACCTTATCGTTCCGTTCATTAACAGAATGTTCTTTTTCTGTTGCACGAGCTCCAACCATTTCATCTGAGGATAAAGGACTGGCCCCGACTAGTGAATAAGGAGGAGTCGACATCACTTCATAGGATTCTGTGGATGAGTAAGTGTGCTTGCCAACAACCTCCCCCATAGGAATCTGGTGTGGCTTGTTATCTTGTGAGTCTTCATTTCTGAGATCCGCTATAGTTTTATAGTCGTATGACGATGAAGTAGAATC
Source organism: Salvia splendens (assembly GCF_004379255.2). Taxonomy (NCBI): domain Eukaryota; kingdom Viridiplantae; phylum Streptophyta; class Magnoliopsida; order Lamiales; family Lamiaceae; genus Salvia; species Salvia splendens. The sequence continues at coordinate 27,860 of NW_024599427.1, read as the reverse complement.
ATCTATACATATCTTTTGAGAGTACTCCGTTGGGGATTGGCGACCTTGCAAATGCATACCGATAGGAACAAAATCATTGTTTAAGGACCTTTCATGTTTAGCCTGGACATGTACATTCTGGTGGGAAGATGGATGAGTGTTAGTCATAAAAACACCATATGGAACTTGCACTCCGCTTACGACACCATGGGGAATTGTCACCTTAGAAGGTTCTTGATTTTCTGGCTTGTGTGGAACGGTTCGAGCATCTAATGGGAGATTGCAAGAAATAGAGCTGATATCAGACATAGTGCTGGAAGGACTTCCTTTTTGCTCCTGAACTACTGTATCTGAATGAGCATGAGGCAATCCTTTTTGACACATCTGGCAGTACTCTATCCGTGTGATCCATTCTGGTTGAGGAGTCGAGCCCCCTTCTAAGAAACCTATCTGCTCGGGATGTGAAATTTGTTGCCAATTATAAACCCCCCTTGACTGACATTGTATCCTTGAACAAGCCTATGTGAAATGATGTTATCAAAAGGATAATTCTCCATTTGAACTTGTTGAGGTCGACCAACAGCAGGAACTATATTGGGCCTTATACCGATGTACGAGGGGTGGTTCATTTTCATGCGGACGGCAGAAGTGAAGTGTTGAGGGGAAGCCATAACAGTCCCTAAACTTTGACTTGGGAATCCCATGTGGGGATGAGGAAATTGGGCATAATTGGATGTTTCTTGATGAGAATCTGCATAATACGATGAAGAAGCCGGAAAACTCATAACAGGTGCTGATGCAAGAGGCACAGAAGGTCTCTCTACATCTTGCCCATTCATAACACAACCCACATTTGTTTTAGCCATTGGAATGCTTAATGAGGTAGCAGCATAAGAGTCGGCATAAGGCACCGGATTAGGATCTCCATAAACCAATGCTGGTGCTGTAGTGAAAGGAACAAGGTTTCCGGCAGCAACCTCCCCTATACCATGGCTTAGGTTATCACCCCCACTCAACTCAGAGTTCTCAACAGAAATAGTACTTTCAATACTCTCCTTTCTATCAATACAATCTCTACCATTAAATACATCCCCTATCCCATTCACAGCTTCTATATACCTCTGCCCCCCGTCTTGCAAATGCCCGATCGGATCAAGATCTGCAGGCAAAAATAGAAATACTCTCAACTTAGCAGACCCATCAGAACACGCCTCGACCAACTTTTCATATTCATCCATCATGTTCTCAAGATCATCAGGACAAGAAACGGTGACAAGTGCATCAAGATCCTCATCTGGGAGCTGATACTTAATCACCATATTATGTGCATATGTATCTTCCATTTTCTGAACAAAATCACCAAATAGAATATCCCTTGCAACACTAATTATCCTTGTCTGCCCTCCTACATATCTCAATGCCCCATCAGTCAAGCGTGGCAGTATTTTCCCACCGAAACTACATAAGAATTTGACCTTCCGGCCTGTCAAAGAATCATGATCACCACCCTCATCACTAGCATGATCTAAAGGACTACAACCGTTTTGTGTCCCACAATTAGGACTGGTTGAATATACACACGACGAATTAACCACAGTACCACTCACAACACCTTGTTGGACTTGAGGAGGCGGCATAATTTGTTGAATCCATCCGGCAACTCCACCATTGTTAAATGCTTTAGGTATAAACCCAACTTCTGGAATTGTGGCAGGATAATAAACTAGAGGCACTGCTCCAGGGCTACCATCAGCAGGTGGGCTAGCATAATATCCTTCAACTGGCCTTCCAGAAGAAGTAGCCGGAGAAATCCTAGGATCCTCAGGCAGAGTTCTCATAATATTTAGCGGACGCAAATCTTTGGGTATTGAGTTCTGATCGTAGGCCATCATGCATAACTAAAGAATAGTATATTGTTGCCCTTCAATCCCTAGAACAAAAAAATACATCAATATGTGTTGCTTATATTCACCACATTCAACTAATGATCATAACCATGAAAACATAAGAATTAACACAAAATAACGTAAACTATTACGTGCAACATGACACAGATACTAATATATGTTGAGTTGAGTAACGGTAACTCTTGTAAAAAATGTGAGGTAAGAAGATTGAAAGGGCAGTTAAATGTTTATACATTGCATAACAATTTGAGGGAGAAATATATAACATTTCTTAAGGTGAAACAATATGTTCTTGAGATTATAAGGTGTGTGAGTGTGTGAGAGTAAGAGAGGGAAAGAGTGAGTCATGGACGTGGTACATGAATGGCATAATATGACATCAAGCAAAGCTTACTAGAAAAATAAATAAAGTTTCTTTATGTTGTTTTGATTGGAGTCAATAAAAGGTTGTGTAAGAATTAGAAGAACATCATCAAAGTATACAATGTATTCAACTAAGGATCCACTAATCGTTAGTTTGTCCCAAAAAGGAAAATAAGCAAGGTAAAAAATGAGGACACCCATCCACAGAACAGACATTCCATTTATTAACTCATTTAATTCACTACACAATTTTCTTAATTTAAATGCTAAAAGAAACACAACGGGAAAGAGGGAGTACAATTTCTGGTCTAGCCTAATCAAACTCGAATTGTTCTTGGTTCGGCTTAATCAGTCTATTTTTTATTTTGTGAGCCAGAAAATTTTGACCTAACACGTCTTTTTTTCTCGATGTATTCAAATTCAAGATGACCTTTGATACAATAACACCAAAACAACAATAAATAGTAAAAAATGGGCAGTATGGAAACTTTTAATATATATGTTGAGAAAGGATCAAATACCTGATCCTTAATTGGAATCTCCCATGAAAAGTGTGAGAAGAAAAGATTGAAAGGGCAGAATTTGGGAATCTCTTAAGCCCTTCCATTTATATCTGTCATTATCTTCCGACCACACTATCTTCTTCTTAATGTATGCATAACATTAATCGTTTGTAAATTGAGTATTAATAATTTCCTCTAAAAAATTTTGGGGACCAAGATGTGTTTCTTGAAGGGAAAACACAAAGAACCCAAAATTGAAGAAATGTGCAAGATAGGGTCGATTCGAGTTTTTTTCAGAATTATTATTTACAATGTTTTTATGTATGTTCTTAAAATTAGGAGGTGTTCGTGTGAGGTGAAGCACGTGGAGGAGTGCATAGAGTGGATGTAGGGTGAACCGGTGAAGTGTGAGTTTTAATTCAAAGTATATCCATAAATTGCGGGTAAGTTTGACCCAGACATATCACATTAAATCACCACGCCAACCTAAAATTAGGAGTAATACTTTTATTGTCATCTAAAAAAACAAAACAATTGCATAAAATTTGTATTTTCAATAAAACATTAATTTATTTTTAAATTTGTTGAGAACTAAAAAAATGTGTAATACTATTATTCCAACCTCTCAAAAAAGTCGGTTAATTTATAATGAGCTCTGACATTAATAAAAGGGATATTACTTTTTAAAAATTTATTTTTCCTATGAATTTTAAATTTAACCTATAATATCACGAATTTAAATAGTTATTGAACTTTTCAATATATATGTTTGCAAATATATGTTTGTGTTGCTTCAAAATCATTTCGAATCGTAATCGAAGATCTAATAAGTCGAGACAAATCAGATATTTAAAGTTTTTGTTACGAGAATTTACTTGCATAATCAAAAGATTAGTAGTGTCCACAAACATTGACTAATCAATGATACATGTAGAAAGAAAATTCTTGAGAAGCTCATAAAACACCAAAGCTTTTGACTCATCAAAAAGCTCAACCCCATGACACCCTCCTTCACTAAACTCTTGGATCACATCCACACCATTCTCCGCCAACATTCTCGCCACCTCCTTTTGCCGATCAATCAGCGGATCGCCGCCGCAGCCCGTCACCAAAACCTTCACCTTCTCAACAATCTCCACTTCCACCGGATTGCAGAACTCATGATCACGATCACACCCGATCGGCAGAGCCAGGCTCCACATGAGATCCGCCACGCTCGCCGGCAGCACCGCGTCGTCCACCAGCCGCATCTCCGACGCGCTCCTCTCCACCCCGCCGAAGAAGGGGTGGTGCAATATCAGCCCTCGGATCTTCATCCGCGCCGCCTCCTTCAACCCCACGTGGTACGCTATGTTCCCTCCAGCGCTCGTTCCCATGATATACATATCAGCTCGGCCGGTCAGCCACTCGTCTTCGCTGGCGTTGACCCAGCGCAGCGCCTCCGCGCAGTCGTCGTAGGCGGCGGGGAGGCGGTGCTCCGGCGCGAGGCGGTAGTCTACCGAGACTACCAGCGCCGGGATGGAGAGGGCGATGCCGGAGAGGAAGTTGTGGAACATGGAGGAGGCGGCGCTGCAGAGGACGAAGCCGCCGCCGTGGTAGTAGACAATGACGGGGAGTTTCGTGGCGGCGGAGGGATAATAGAGACGAGCCCACGTGTTGGTTTGGGGATTGATGGGGAGGTCCTTGGTGAGAACGGGATTTGCGGGGTCGATGGAGGCGGCGGTGGTCGGAATGTGACCCGGTATGCGTGTGATTGAGGCGTCAGAGTTTTTGGTGAATCCTAAGTAGGCATATGGATCGTTGCTGGGATTCATTTTGGAAGCAGTCTGTGTAGAGAAAAGTTTGGTGCCATTGCCAATTAACATTGCTCAGTACACTTAAATACCATAATTAGACTATTAGTGGAAATTACGAACAACGTGCAGGTGCAGCGCATCTCAAGCAATGGCACATGTCAAGACTCACGACTATTTTGGGGTTGGTATCACCTTCTTAAATTAATACAGTAGTATTAATACTCCACTAGTATACTGTATACCTGTATCTGTGGATAATCACATTATATTATCCTGGATTATGGATCTTTAATTTTTATTATTTTAAGAAATAGCTGTAAATCCATATATTTATATAAAATATTTTGACTTTTGCAGTTATAAAGTCGGTAACAAAATAACTATCACAATTTGTATCTTACTACATGACAAAAAAAGTTGATACGTGTGTTGCAGTTTTTCATTTTTGGCATGTCCCTTATTAATTATTTTATACAATTTATGCTTGTATTTTTCTAGCATATTACTCTCTCCGTCTGCGAATAGGAGTTTCATTTCTCCATTTTAGTCCTTCCGTAAATAAGAGTTTCAGTTCACTTTTACCATAAATGGTAATAGAGTCTCACATTCCACTAACTTATTCCACTCACATTTCATTTAAAACTAATATATACAAGTGAGACTCATATTCCACAAACTTTTTTTCACCCATTTTTCTTAATATTTCTTAAACCCGTGCTGCCAATGAATGGAATTCCTAATGGCGGACGGATGGAGTAGTATAATACTGATATACTCCCTCTATTCCAAGGTAGCTGAATCGTATTCTAAATTGGTTGTCCTAAGATAATAGAGTCATTTCTTTATCTGGTAAAAGCTTTTTTCTTTCTAATATTTTACTCTATCTTTCTCTTTCTATCTATTTTAACTTTTAATACATCAACTTATTAAATTTCATGCTCAAAATAAATGCATCATCTACCTTGGTACGGAGGGAGTATAAAAATAAAACTCACATACAAATAATACAATCTACCAATGCATAAATCAATCAATTATATTACGCGAAAACTCAAATGTATGAATTAGAAATCATATAGTAGTATTAATTTTACTATGTGAAAAATAAAATGTACTTCCCCCGTCGCATAAAAACAGGAACATTCGGGACGACATGATAATTAATACATAATCGGTAAAGTAAGAGAGTGTGAGAGAAAGATAGTCAAAATAGTGTTAGTGGATAATGAGACCAACATTATTATTAGTGTTTAATCGTGGACCCTAATGATATAAGTTGTAAATATATTGATTTATATAAATAATGAGCCTAAGAGAAATTTCCAACAAATGCCAACGAAACTCTGATTATTTGCCTTTAATTTATGTTAAGTATTTCGCTATTTTATTTTATTTTATAACACAAAATATTTTAGAAAATGAAAATAGCAGTGAAATTGGGAATATGCAGATTTTAAAGGCTTAACTTAGAACACTTTTGCGGGTGGTCAGGTAGGAAGATAAATTGATGACGTGACATAGAGGAAATAGAAATGTGCAGATTTATAGGGCTAATTTTAAGGACACTAATGTAAATGGTCTTATTTAACTATCTATAATCTACATTGGTGGTGTTTGGTTTCCTAGATAATATAATACTAAGATATAATTTAGGATTGAGTTGTGAGACTATTTTAGTCATATGGGTTTAGCTATGACTAATTATCTCATGATTATCCATTTAGGATGAAATTGGAGGACTAAATCTCATAAATCAAACATACTACTAATTTAATCTCGGGATACAATCTTGCAAACCGAACACCCTCATTGTGGATTGAACACTATAATCAACGACAACGTGTTTATCTTAATTACTACCATGCAATCTATTCAATAAAAAGGGGCAGTTGGATGAAATGACATTTTTGCCCCTTTTTGGAGGGAAAATGAGAAGTTGATGTATAATAGCTATAATTTTTTTTATACAGTTATTGTATTTTTTTAATAACATTGTGCAAATTCTAAACAAAGAGAGAAAGGGTGACAAATTAGACTGAGAGGCAGACAAATATTATTGGACAAAAAATTGGTCAAATGAAACATTGGCTTCTCAAAAAAGATTAAACACTTATTTAAACACACCATTAACAAAAGAGTGAATGTGCATTTTTGTAGACTGATTTTTTGATTTTTTATCGCAGCACTGCAGAGCTCTTGGAATCAAGCGATAGCTCCAACGGCGGCGGCGGCAGCTAGGCAGTGCAGACCCACCAAAATCCAACACCAAAACATTGAGTTTATTTTAGAAAATTTTGAAAACTTGAGAGAAAGATATCTCACCGGGGCGATGCCGGCGTGAAGGAATAGAGGGTGACGGCGCGAGTGCAACTGCCGAATGCAGTGGTAGCAGGACGACAACAACGCCGGTGGCGTGAAATCTGTGGAGAGATGTGAGACGAAGGTGAGAAGATTAAAATGAGAGGAAGGAGGAAAAGAGAAGTAGAGGACAACAGTGGACGATGGCTGGCTGAAAGAACTGCCGGTGGACGACGTGAGGCAAGCGGTCGTGAAGTAGAGCTGGAACAACTGACGAGGCAGGGCGGTGAAACGGCGGGTGGAAGGAACCTCGGTGAGGCAGAAGCGGCGGTGGTCTTCTTGGACTCTTGGCGGAGTCGATCTGGTTGGTGTAGGGTTTGAAAAGTATTAAGGTTTGGTATAATATTTGGGCTTTAGATTGGACTTTTAGTGTAATATGGTTAAAATTTAGTTATCTTTTTCTCACGACCACATCTTACTAGTGATAGTGAGCGTGACTATATCGTGACAAAAAAAAGCTTGACGATAGAAAGAAGTAAGCATAGATGGTGAGTCAAGTTTAAACAGGAGTTTCAAATGTGAAAGTGGTACATGGCCAATCAAAATCAGAGTACGATAACTAGGTCTGAGAAATCCTAGTACAAAATTACTAGTGCAGCGGAAAAGACCGAGAAAAAGAAGTATGTGTGAAGACATACTTCTTTGAGCATCCTAGTGCTACTCATTATTGTCATTGCTCAACACCTTCGCCCCTCGTCCACGTTCAACCTGCACGTTAGAAAAGAAACATGCAGGGCTGAGTACTTGATATACTCAGTGGGCACATTGCCGAAACAAATTTTTATAAAAGTTTTGTCATCCAAAGTTTAGTGAACACGGGGTTTTAACTTAAAAGGCCCGAGTCACTAAGGTTATTTTCGTTCATAGAGGCGATTGCAATCTAAGTTCATCATAGATACCCTATCTGAAACATATGTGAACCGGGAATGTGGCCACATTCCACGACGATCACTGGACCGGCCAACTCGAAAGCTAGCTTACGATCCCCACATGTGTACACTAGTACGAGTAGGGTTTGCGGCCCTACTAGGACCCGAATTCGATTAAACATAATTGGCATAGCCAAGCAGATAGGTATCCCATAAAAACATAAAAGGCATGACAAAACATAAATAGCATACTCATGCTAAAAGACAATTGCACGTTTTAGTAGAAATGCCCACCTCAATAGCTATTCCTTAATTTGAAAGTTCCTCGACTTGGTCTTACTTGACGTGCGATGACGTCCCTTTAGAAAATAAAGTATACTTAAATTAGGCTTTAAGAAACCAAAAGAACTTAACGTGAATGCATCCTAAGTGCATGATCTTTTAATTCTTTTTCTTATTTCATAGAGAAGTCCTTGAACATTAATTAAATCGAGAGATTCAATTTATGGGGAGGCTTACAAAATTATTTGTTTAACAAAGAGAGCATTACCTTCTATGCAAATTATTCGAGCACTAAATTAAATATGAGAATTAAATTTATCATCGCGGAATTATTTAGTAAACCTTCTTATTGGAACAAATACTTGGTCGTTTGTCCTTAACGAGCTCAAGATTTAATCGGGAATCAAACTGCAGACCCTACCACTTTAATAATTTCAGCCCATTCATCCCTTCAAATAATAAAACAGCCCACTTGTTAAATTAAATCCTTAGTCCATACATTTAATTAAAAAGGCCCAAAACTAATTAAAAGAATTAGGCCCAACAATGAAGTCCAAATATACTCCTTTCCCATCGTGACTCCTTCAAAACACTCCCCCAATTTCTTCAAGTAAATCCCCAACTGAGACAAATCAGCGGCGGTATCAACTCACGCTCCCTCTCTGCGCTGCCCTGAACAATCATCCGGCGAGTTCGCGCCTCCGCCTACTCCTCTGTCTCTGTCTCTCTCTCTTCTTACTTCTCAGAAACGGCGCTGCCTTCATCCCCCCCCCCCGGAGTCCATCGACTCGCCGCCAGCGTCGACGATTTCTCGCACCTGCCCGGTCGGCGTCGCAGCCGACTCCTCCCCCAGACGAACGTCGTTCGTTGAAATGGCCATTTCACTGCCGGAACAGCCTCTTCCTCGACGACAGCTTGTGGCCTAAACTAAGTTCTCTAACTCTCATTGTTTAGACTACTTGGTTGAGTTCTCTAACTCCCGCATTTATTAACCCTAAAAAGGGCGATCGTGACAGTTTGGTATCAGAGTCTCCGTTCTTCCCGCTCTGGACCCAAGAGTCTTTTTGAGTCAAAATCTATCATTTTATCAATTCATTAAAGTGTTAAACATCGAAGATTCAACACCACAACTCGTCACGCCCAACCACAAAGAAAGAGGTAAAAATATCTTGGTGACTTTTGGATTGAATTACTGAATTTTGGAAATTTCAATGGAAAATGTTATCCTTGTGAAAATAAATTTTTTTTTGCTTATTGAGAAATTGAAGTAAATACTATGGTTTTTTTTTGAAAATATTGTTCAAAACGTGAGTTGATTGCTTTTACTGAATCGTGAAACGTGATTATGCCTAATATGGTGAATATTGTATTATGCATGTGAAATTGTAATTTTTTTTCTGGGGAGGAAATCGGTGAATATATGTTGAACTTCCATGAGTTTGGAAATGAAATTTTATCATTATATAGTTGGGGTTACATGATTCTTGAGGTTGTGAAACACGAAGTATAATACATGTGTGTTTGCAATTATTTGACTATGGTATAAATGGATACCAAATGTATGGTTTATGAAACCACTTCTATGGGTGATGAACTTTTTGCTTGTTGCTCTACATAGCTATAAATTATGAATGGATGTAAAATTTTGCGACAATAATAAACAAGGGAGTCGCGAAATACCTAATATGAGGCAGAGAGACTAAAGGAATCAAGGAGTATCTACATCGCGACCACTATGGGCGAGAAGTCGATGTACTGCAATTCGACGATAGTGCGCGGACCATTAACCTTGAAATAAAAAATAAAAAAACTTGACATGATACTATTTCCATACCCTATCTTGTTTATATATATCCATATTCATATACATCGTACCCTCAACATCCTTTTGAGCCATATCCTCTTTGTTTCTTATCTATTCTTGAGTTGACATTTTGAGTCACTCACCTAGAGACAATGATTCGTGGATGTGATTGTTTTGTTTACTTATGTCCATTGTTTTCACTCGACTATTTACCATTATCCTTCCACGTTTTGTTTTTCCACTTTTTCCCTTCGTTGTGTTTGATACTAAGACATCTTCGAGGCAACGTTTTGATATACTATGGGAACTTTTCATCTTTTGCTATCTTATTGTGGAATTGTATTTTGCTATTCTATTTTGCAATTGCCCTTTTACTATTCTATTGCACAATTGTCCTTTGATCTCTATTTATGAGATGATGCATGACGTTTCAACTGTGCTGCATAACAATTTATAGATATTGAAGTACAAATGTGAATCGTATTGCTTGAGGTGGAGATTTGTTATTACATGTTTGAACTGCGAATTTAATTTGAAGAACATACATGCTGATTACTTGAACGACAGAAATTCTTATGCATATGTTGTTGAAAATATAGAGTGCCTAAGAAGTAGGCTAGACCGAACGTGCTAAAACTCATTCGTAAGTTGGCAACTGGAATATCACTTTCCCAAGTGATAGAACAAACAAAAATATATATTTCGAACTATGATGTATCCTTACAATGGAGAGAGATCGTACCTATGATCTAATAAAATTATGCGATTGCATAACATGCCCAAGCGGCGACGCGACACAAATACAACGACCCTTATAACACATTAAGACCACGGGGATAATTGCAATGCCTTATGAAAATGACGTTATGACATGCCAAGAACACTTTGAAGATGCGACCATCAAAAATAGTTTTTAGTTGTAACGACACCTAGAACGCTTCTGCCATGTTCGAGCTTCCGAGAGACAAACGAAGGAGTGCCACCTCTATAGCTAGAATGGATGAATTTAATCAACAGTAACTTGGATTCTCAGAAATTCCTTTCGATGAACCTCCTTTTTCATTAAATTGCATTTTGCAAGTGATGCACTACTGTTTCATTTTCCTATGAAAGTAGTGGCTCATTCTAATTTCCGTGAGTCAGTTTGGAGACTTGCTAAAATAAATACACTTTTAATAGTGTTTCTTCATATGGAAATCCACTTCTGTCCAAGTAGACTGTTTGATTAATTTCCGAGTTCTTGATACAAGACTCTCATGAAAGGCAATGGCTTCATCTCTGCAAACACATATGAGAAATAAATCTATAGCTTGCGTAAAAGTACTTTGGAGGAATCATGGGCACGAAGAAGCCACGTGGGAGAATGAGGATAAGATGAAGGAATTGTACCCTGAACTTTTCACTTGAGGGTAGTAAATTTCGGGATGAAATTTTTGTTAAGGTGGGTAGGATGTAACGCCCACTTTTTGAACCCTAATTTTCGAATCCTAAAATTTCTTTTTTTTCATTTAATGCTTTTAATGCCGTGAAGTTCGTGAATTAAATGACGAGTGAAATTGTTTTGATATTCTTGTGACCTAATTGGATTTAGGGTTTTGACTGTGCTCTGACCGAGTTCACTATGGTATGAAGGCATAACTATTAAAATATTTGCGGCATAAGTATACTGAGTATTTGATAGTACTCAGCCCTGCATGTGTTTTCTTTGTGTGCAGGTTGAGCGGCGACGAGCTAGGGTGGTGTTGAGTCGAACCTTAATTTTTGTTGGATTTATTTTGAACTCCGAGGAGCGTCGTGTCTTCATACATGGCGTCACTTTTACTCTTGAATGCTTCCGCTGAATTATGACTATTTTTCTCCATTATGTTTTGAACCCCTTTTACTCTTGTATTTTTAATGATGATAAGTTGTTGTCAGTGAATTTGATGGTTAAGATATTACTCCGATTTTTCCTCCGTTACTTGAATATTAATTATCTTGGTTATACTCTTTATCGAAACCCTAGAAAATTATTCTTTCATAAAGTCCCATTAGTCGTGACCACCCGCATTTATTAACCCTAAAAAGGGCGGTCGTGACAATTACGATAAAAATAATCTGTTTTATTTCTTGGAAAATAAAATAAGAGTTTTTTTTACAGTATTCAATCACTCGAAAGGTGATTTCTAGTATACAAACTCTAACACGATCTACGTTCGGAGTAGATGACCGTGGTATATTCATTTTCTCAAATTCGATTCCCGATGAATGAGAAATAATAGATTAAAGTTCGTAAAATTGCGAGCTATAAATGAGCTACGGACAAAAGGTAAGGGATTAATTAAGAGTGTATTAACACTATTAACTATCCCACATAGGATAATTAATATATGTAGGGCTTTTGGGAGGCCCAACCAATCGGCGGTCTTCGTCCCCTATTGTGTATAACGAGTCGCTTCTTTTGGGCACGTGATTTAAGAAATTGATAATTAAAGATTGAAATGGAGAGAGAATAAAGTAGAGAATAATCTTTCCTTAAGCTGCTAACATTCATAAGGTACAAAGTAGAAATTATAATAGGCTTGAAATTTGTGTTGGAATCGTGTGGCCGGTCAAAGTATTTTGACCAATAATAAATGTGATGAGACATTTAAGTTTGTGAAATTAAATGACATAACATCAATCTATGTTCGGAGTTGAAGACCGTGGTATAATATTTTTTCGAATCCGATTTCTGGTGAATGAGAAATAATGAAGTTTGTAAAATGCGAGCTATAAATAAGCTATGTAAAAAGACTAAGGGATTAACCAATTGTGTATTAACACTAATAACTATAGATAGGACGTCTGGGAGGGCTGATCGATCGGCGCTCTTTGTGCAATAGAGGACAATAAAACGTCCCCTATTGCGTATAACCTAAGTGAGCCGCTTCTTTTGGGTACGAGATTTAAGAACTTGATATTTAAAGAGTGAAGTGGAGAGAGAGTAAAGTATGTGAGAGAAAAAAAGAGAAGAGAATTGAAAAGAGAATAAAGTAGATGAAAGGAAAAGTATTATTTTTTGCAAAAAAGGGAAACGACATATTTATGGTGGTACATTCCAAAAAAATTAGTCACTCCCTTATGGTGGGATGGAGTCATAGAGGGAGTATAAAAATTGATCAATGATGTTGTGCATGCAAAATCCAAATTTTAATTCTAGACAAATTCCTAGTACTCATATGTTCACTAATAATCTTCTTATTTTGTCATTTAACTCTATCCACAAATAAATATCTTATTTACCTTTTTATTATTTTTGATAATGCATCTTACGATTCACTAACTTTATCTCACTCATATTTCATTGTAAAAGTAATACTCCATAAAATTCGGACTCACCTTCTACTAACCCTTTCCGCTAATTTTTCACTATATATTCTAAAATCCGTGCCGGATCAACTAGGTCCTTGAATAATTGAATTGGTGGGCGGAGGGAGGAGTATATAACTAAAAACTAGAACAAATAATATACTCTAATTACATTTCCTGAACTCCACAAACCAATTATAACAATATACTAATTCACAAACCAGTCTGATCAAATCTTAATCAAATATACATGGACAAAACCAAGAAACCAAGCTACGACGGCGTCTCCACCTCATTGACTCGACCATCATCGTCATATTCATCCTCCGTACTATATTTGTGATTCCGTACCTCCCTCCTCCTACTCCCAACTCCGCCCTTGAGCCACGCCACCACCTCCACCATGCTCGGCCTATTCTCCGCCTCCGCATCCGTGCACCGGAGGGCGATGGCGATGACTCTCTTGAGCTCGTCCCGGTCGAACCTGCCCTTTAACCTAGGGTCGGCTATCTGCTCGAACGCTCCCTTGTCGAGAAACGGTGTGGCCCACTGCACGATGTCGCGCTTCACACCCCCGGGGAGCTTCTCCAGGGGCTTCCTAGCGCTGATGATCTCGAGGAGCAGGATCCCGAAGCTGTACACGTCGCAGCTCTCAGAAACCTTCCCCCACATGGCGTATTCCGGCGCTAGGTACCCTAGGGTTCCTTTCACCCTCGTGGTCAGATGACTCACCCCTTCCGGTATCAGCTTCGCGAATCCAAAATCCGCTACCTTGGCATCGAATTCCGAGTCTAGAAGCACGTTGCTCGCCTTTATGTCTCTGTGTATGATGTGAGGCTTCGCCTCGTGATGCAAGTACCTTCAAATTACGCAACAACGATCCAAACAATAACAAATTCAAGAAAGTGATGAGACACTGATAATATTCATTTTTTAAGGATTAATTTCTCCATCTCTGCTTTCGCGGTCATTGCCTTCAGCCTTTTTACCGCCAACTGCAAGAGAAGAACAAATAATATTCATTTTTTAAGGATTAATTTCTCTTTTATCTAAGGTTTCAATTTTTAAGAGACGAAACGAAAAAATTGCCTCGACTCCTTTACTTGTTCGGCCCCAATAAACGCTACCGAATCCTCCTTCACCGATTTTGTTATCGTTGTGAAAGTTGTTCGTGGCGTGGACCAGGTCTTTGAGTGTGTAGATATCCCACGGATAGTCTCTCTGCCTGCTTGAGCTACTTCAATTTTATAGAGAGAGATTTTTAAAAAAAGATTAACACGAAATATCTTGGAAATTAAAAATCATAGAGATATAATTAAGGGGTGAAGTTACCTGGTCTTAGGTTGGTTGTCAATCGAGACGCAAAAGAGGTATTTGCAGATATATTTCATCATCTTTTCTTAATTTGGATGAACTAAGACCACAAAAAAATGGATGAGTTGAGGTGTTTGGGAATCTAAGGGAGAAGAAGGCATATAGACGGCAGATTATCGGTTAAATCAACGCCACAGTTAGTGAGAAGAGTTCCACATTGACAAAATGCAGCCTTGGAAGTCAAGAACCATATTATAATATCGTTTACACGTATGGAACTTATTAAATTGTTTATGCATTCTGCATTAGGACCTTTTCAACATGATTGCACTTTCTTCTTTTCAAATCTTAGTATTTCCTTTTTTATTTCATAAAATTCAACTTTTGTAAAGGGTAAAAAGAGAGGCTATTTTTCCCATCCCGTTCATAATCGTTAGCCGTTACACCTAAGTATTTATAGTGATTCTAATTAATTATCCGATACTTATAATATCGCAAGTGTTTGCAGCCGTCCGGATTGTGATCAATGAGCAGTTAGTTGTTAATTGATTAGGTTTTAGTTACATTTGAATTGGAATTTAGTACCATTTCCTTTCATAATTCTCATAATTCTTAGTTAGAAATTATTAATTCTAATGCTAATTACTTGCTCTAATTAAGGTGTATTAACCTCAAATTATAATTATTTATCAATTACAATTTGAAATTTAATTTGTGTATTTGTGTAATCCACACCATACATATTAATTTGTGTAATCATTTTCATGCTGGAATATTATGTTTTCTTTTATATAAAATCTCTTTATTTAATAAAAAGATTTGTGGATATGCTGCGGAAAGTGGAAAGCAACCCATATGTATGATTTCATCCACTTCCAACAGTCCATTAAGATGAAGACAATGTGACAATTGGATTGTATAGTTGATAATTAAGCATAGCCGAAACAGGATTTGTCAAGAAACCTATATCATAATCAAATAATGCTGGAGCTTAGGTAGAGTCTAATTATGAATTATATTTATACTAGTAAACTTTAAATAATGGATTTGGAGAAGTTAATTGAATGTGCACATGAATTATAAGAAAATGCTGGATCCATTTGGGCTTGGGCGATCCAAACATTGATTATTCCGAGCAATGTTCGTATTTATATCAGAAATAATTCTCATTAGATGTCGTTATCTTTTTGTACAACATATGTTTTACACAAAAAGGTGTCTCGGAATCTCTAATCTTATATTCTTAGACGCTTTCTTTCATCGTATGATCTTGTTGTAATATTGCGAGTAATTAGCACTTAACTCTCTAAACTTCCTATTTTCCATTTTGTATCCTGCCACCAATAAATGTTTTACTTCATTTTTATGAAATTGGGCACCATATTTCACTAATAATTTTTTTATCCCAATTTTTATAAAATTAAAACACAGACTATTTTTTTTATCACAATTTTTATAAAATTAAAACACTGACCAATTAAAATAAGATATTTATTGAGAGACAAAAAATAATTTCTGGTATCTCAAGTGTCGGAAAGTAATTCTGCAACTCCAATGTGATTTATTGCGTTTGTTCCTTCTTAAACGTTTCGGCCCGGTTTTAATTTGTTAGGTTATGTTTTATTGGGTTGTTAGCCCATTCAAATGGGCCTAGCAGTTTCTTAGTTGTGGACTTGTGGTACAAACTTGTCACTCAACGGAGTACAATAGATTTTTTATTTTTAAACATTGTAGAATTAATAAATAAAAATGATATATTGTACCGGAGAATAAATTTGGGTGAGTAAATCAACCATGCTCTAGTCTTGGTGCACAAATATTGCGCTCTTTCACAGATTAGGATTTCGAATTTTTGGGCCAAATCATGCTATTTGCGAATGATAAGCCCACTAAACTTCATCCACAACAACTATATAATGACTCCAAAGCACACAATTAAAAAGCCATGCTAGTTTCTAGATAAAAAAAAGGTAGAAAATCATATAATTCTACAACCAGAGTAAGATTGATTGAGATTGGCATCAACATCATCTACAGAAATATGTCCGCAATTGATGAAGTTTTGATTCATTGTTTGTAAATAAATTTCTTTGATTTTATAGGTGTTATTTGTTCATTGTTTGACAATTCAGTATTTGCATATTAGCATTAAAATAGATTGAAAAGTTTAGGAATAAAACCTTTTTCAAGAATAATCCAAAGTGGATCATTAGTATTTTTCTGTTTCAGAAGTCTAGCATGTAACTACATGGACAATATATTAATGAGTAGAGACTCAAAGGCGTGTTCACCTTATATAAACTGTTAAGAGAAGACATAACAAAAAATAAATACTACAATCTTTAACTTCATAAAAATGATCATGATGTGGTCTGGTTGCATGTTATAAATAAAATTTCAGAAAAAATTAGAAGTAGTTCCCGCTTCATAAATTTTCCAATTTAATTTTTCTGCTAGTTCTCTGTTCTCCACCTTCAGTTTTTAGTTATAAATATCCCTCATCTATCTATACATATATAAAAAGCGAGTTTTGTCCTTCTTTTAAAATATTTATAAGCTTTGTCCTTATTCTGGAATATTTATAAGTTATGGGATCAATTTATTTAAATATTTATGGAATAACTAATTCCTTGTCATTACATGCAGAATCGTATACTCTCTTCGCCCCACAATAGGAGTCACTCTTATTGTTGGCACGAGTTTTAAGAAATATAAAGAATAATGAGTTGAAAAAATTAATGGAATATGAGACCCACTTTTTTATATTGGTATTATAATAAAATGTGAGTAAAGTGAGTTAGTGGGATGTGGGACTACTTACCATTTATGGTAAAAATGAAGTGTGACTCTTATTGTGGGACGGACCAAAATGGCAAAGTGTGACTCTTATTGAGGGACAAAGGGAGTAGTTATCACCATATTATATTTATGTATATTACGTTACATTGCCAGTTACTTTGGCAATTACTTTGACAAATTATTAGTCTCACTCAATTTTAGGAGTTACTTTGTTGACTCACAATATTCAAATTAGTATTGGACTAAATATAATTGTTCCTTATTATTTTGTAACTGCGACATTAATGATTCCTTTTCAATACTTTATATCTATAAATATGTATCAATATTCCTTTTCATTAAACGTGGACAAACCAATGTAATCTTCTTGGAATGTGCATTCCACAATCGGATGGTATGCGTGTCGATGCTTAGCTTATTACTATTTTTTAGTTATTTATCTAAAACTAAAATAATTCATTGTTTGTTTTTCCATGCATGGAACAAGGATTCAAGGCACGTTTCCAAGGAATTTACATAATACTTTCAACTCTTTGTCTATAAATATGTATCATTTGCTAGCTTATAATTCATTCCTCATTGTCTTATCCATGTATCATTCGCTAGCTTATAATTCATTCCTCATTGTCTTATCCCATTGCATCACGGATTCTTTGCAAAAAGAATAATTTTTCTCTGTATGGTTATTACTCTTTACCTATAGTAGTACATTTATAGGAGATTAATTTGTTTCAACGATGTTAGTTCATATTTAAGTTTTTTCTTAATGTTAGTTTGTTTTATTCTTATTAGTTTTGTTTCAATTTTTCCGTCGAGGCTATAATAGTTCTTTTTTTACAAATATAGAAATCACATAAACTTCTAACTATCTATAATATTTTGAAGCTACAACATTGCACATTTGTCACCAACTTCGTCACTCCATAGTTTTCATGCAAAGGAAACACCTAAAGCAACGAAATGACGAAAGGAAGCAAAGAAGACGAAGATTATAAACTATCACATTTGCTTTTCGCGCATACGCATAAATCATTAATTTAGAGATTAAGGCCACCCGCAATGGGGTGCCCGATGGCGTCCATCGTCCTCGGGCGTGGACGATGACCACATTGTGGGTGGCCGCCATCGTCCGCGCCCTACGTCCGCGGCCGATGCATAGGGCGCGCCCTACGTCGCGGACGATGGCCTATCGTCCGCACCATCGTCCGCGCCATTGTGGGCTCGGCGGACGATGGCGCGGACGATAGGCCATCGTCCGCGCCATCGGGCGCCCCATCGCGGGATCGGCGGACGATGGTCGCGGACGATGGCACGCGTTTTCGATTTTTTGTATAAATATCCATACCCCACCTTCATTTGTAACGTTTCTTTTCACGATTTCACTATTTAAACTCACATTTTTATTATTACTACGAAATGGATTCAAGTCCCAAGAGTCTGATATTTGGGGAGGCGCGTTGGACGGGTACAGAACCGGGCGAATATCGACAGTTCAACGCCAACACGCAGTACGATCCCAAATTCTGCACGGAATCGTACGGTTTGGATGACATGGAGCTGTCTCCAAACCGACCCGTCGCGCCCTCCCGCTGCGCCGCCGACGCCACCTCGCCGCGCCGCCGACGCCACCCCTTCCGCCCCCGCCAAAAAGAAGCGGACCCGGCACCGTGCGCTGAAGTTGCCACCTCCGGGAAATTGTGAAGAGTACGCCCTCGGCCGTATGAACTACCAGCCAGATGAAACCTTCATATTGGCGAGGTGTTGGGTGGACATATCGGATGACCCAATATTCACGAACAACTAGAGGCAAGTGGTGTACTGGGAGCGCATCGCCAAGTGCTACAATGCGGCGAAGCAGCCGGGCGCGTACAAGCGCCAACGGGAGCAGCTCCGCAAGCACTGGGACTAGGTGAAGAAGCAAATCAACCTATTCTTGTCGGAGTACGAGAAGTGCGCGAGGGAGCAGGGTAACGACGAGAGCTTGAGCGACGTGCGCTCCAAAGCGCTCAAGCTCTTGAAGGACAAGCAGAAGTTCCAAGGCGGGATTCTGCACACCGGGGCGACAAAGAGGACGAAGACCACCGAAGCTGGTGGTTACACGAGCAGCGAAAGCGGAACTCATCCGGTGGATCTCAACCGGACGTACGAGGACATTGAGAGTTCCGGCACACCGATGTCCTCCCTGCGTCCCATAGTCGTCAAGGCTGCGAAGGCCAAGAGGAAGGCGGCGGCGACATCATCCTCGACCGCCGCTGCCCCATTGCCGATCCCGGTTCCGCTCCTGACCCCGAACCCGACGGCCTCCGCGTATGAGCAGTTGGCAACAGCCTCGATGGCGAAGACGTTGTTGCAGACGCACAAGGCCCTCAAGAAGTGTACGGACCCCGCCGAAGCAGAATATCTCCGGGGGTTGATCGATGAGCTGCGCTGAAAGTTGGGAATTGCGTAGATTAGCCAATTAGAATCGTGGAACTTTTGTTTAATCAATGCAATCTTCCCCGGTTTTTAGTTAATCGTTGTGTTTTTTAATTAGTTTGTATTATATATTTGAAAACATTTAAATTAATTAACAAAACAATAGTAAAACATATAGTGCGCGCCTTAGGGCGCTCCATTGCAGTTGGGGGGTAGGAGGATAAAACTGATGACGTGGCGCGCCATAGGGCGCGCCTTAGGGCGCCCCATTGCTAATGGCATAAGGAGGAAAATAAGGCATAGGAAGAGTCATCAGAATATTGGAGTTTGTATTTTATTATTATTTTCTCTTTATTTTGCTTTCTTATTATTGTACTATTAAGATTGTTCACATGTAAGTTTTTCATGGCTTACAAACTATATTATTTTATTGTTCTAATGTTTATATATGTGTGTTTTTTATTTATTTTGTACATCATTTTATCTTTTTATGACGATGTTATTGTCCTCATTATACTTTTTAGTTGTATATTTAATATTTTATATCAATTTAATATTGATAGTATTTTAGTATTAAAGTATGTATGTTGTAACGATAAGTGTCGTAATTAATAAATATTTCATGTTGTTTAATTCAAAATTTATTTAATTTATATGTAATTAATAGAAAAAAATATTATGCGTAGCGTATGCGCGTGGGCTAACACTAGTTATAAAATAATTTCTAAGCTTTCACATCCACATGAATTTGATCATTTCTCATCCTGACACTGTTCTCTATGTAGAAATGTTTTTAACATAATTAATTATTGTTGTTTATGCACTCATACATTTTATATCCTAAAACACACAACAAAGTGATTGTTACTTGCATAAAATGACATACACTAAAAATGAATTTTATTAATTTTGAACCATATTAATAAAAAATATATATATTGTTGGCCCATGATTAGTGGATGGTTCCCTTAGCTTCCATCTTGTGGACCAACATTAAATCAATATCCTTCGTTTCTGACCATTTCAACAAAACATCGATAAATATTCAAATACTGAATATAACTCTTATGAAAATGTTTTCTTGTAACAATCAGCTGTCATTTTTTTGGATTATTTAATGATAAAATCAAGGCCTGCAACCTGCTGTGACATCCACATTCATATTAATTATACTTATCAAAATATATCATTGCTCTCATTATTGTCATTTAGCATATGTCAACAAATGTATAGCCAATATAATTAATTTCCTTCTTGGTTGATATATCATTGCTCCTATTATTGTCATTTAGCATATGTCCACAAACGTAGCCAATATAATTCCTTTCCTTCATGGTTACTACTATAACTCTATTAAGTATAAATTATTCCATGAAATTTTAGTATAGACTAGCAAACTATACTAATAGATGAAGCAAAATACATCCGGAGGAGGCGACGAGGGCATCCAAATCCGACGGAAAACGTCGTCGCGGGGCCACCACAAGTTTGTTGGAGTCCGCCAACGGCCCTCTGGGCGGTGGGTGGCTGAGATCAAAGACTCCTTGCAAAAGGTTAGGTTATGGCTTGGGACATTCGACTCTGCTGAGGATGCGGCCAGAGCTTATGACAAGGCAGCTCGACAGTTGAGAGGAGCAAATGCCCGCACCAACTTCGAGCTGCCCCAGTCATGCCCTGGCTCCGCATTTCCAGAGAATGCAGAGCCATTCTCCTTTGATGCCATGTGTAGCACTGGCGAGACCGACAGTCTTGCTAGTGCCCTGATTGCGAAATTATTCAATAAGAAAAGCTCCCGCGTGCTAATCCAAGGCCACGCGTCCTTTGCCTCGAAAGGAGATCAACGGGCCCCACATAGTCAAACAATGAAAACTGCTGCCAAGCATCATATTCTCGATAAATTACACGTCAGTGGCATGGTTGTCAATAAAAACAACGTTGTTACGAACGAGGAGACTAGCTCGGTGGGCCTGGATTCGAGCCTCGAGTGGCTCGGTGAGCCTCAATTAGGTTGGGAACCACATATGATGTGCCAAGTTGATGAGAATCCATTCATGGATTTGGCGTTCAATTGCAATCCTCTTAGTGAAGTGTTAGCAATTAACAATAAAGGAAGGAAGGATGTGCAAGTCGATGCTGCGTCGAGTAATTGGGACCCACTTCCACCTTTAGAGGGCAGATATGGGTATCAAGATAGTAATAATTGGGTTTCAAGTAATATTGGGTGGGAATCTGAGCTTAGTTATGTTGTACCTTCTGTACTAAGTTAATAAAGCATGGTGATAACTAGATTGAATTACGGTGTTAATGTTATGCATCGCAGAATTGTATTTATATTTAATTTATTGTACCACTGCAAAGCAGAAATAAAAAAAAAAACAGAATTAATGATATTTTGTGATGATGAGGATGTATATGTTATGTTCCAACAGACTATTGTGGGACAGGAGTATAATGTATGGTAGTGAATGCAGTGATTTTTTTTTAAGATGCACCACTTATTAAAATGATCCTTTTTTTTATAAAGATCCATACATATGCAATGATCCTCTTGTGAAATGAGAGATTGGATGGATTGGGTTGAATGGCAGATTCTTCTTCTCTTTTCTGCCACGTTTTAATGAATTAAATTAGAATTATGAATTGTTAAGTTTGATACTGAGGGAGACTGGCGTTCGGTTGCTATGACGATTGGTGTATAATAGTATGCTTTTTAATTTGTAAATTGTAGTGCAGATTGTGAAAGGGTGTTGTAACGGTATGGAGTGGGAGAGGATCTGGGCACAAAACAAATCATCATCCTCTTGGGTTGGGCTTTATTTGATTGATTTTCTGTTTCTAATTTAATTGAGCCTAAACAGTTGTAGTTTAATTAATCCCTTAGGCCCAATTATATTTATTCTATCCACATTTTGATTATTTAGGCCCAATTCTTTTAATTAATTAAATACTTGGACTTTGATTTTATTTGATTGGGCAGGCCCATGCAAGTATGTGTTTTAGTTTTAAAACTTTTCATTCAAACTATTTTTTTTGCCTCGTAGTATTTGGTGTTTACTTCATTCAACAAAAGAAACAAACGTGAAATTTGTCTTAAACAAATAATGTCCTTTCAAGTACAATTAAAAAGATAGAAAAAGTCCGGCATTACACAATTTTCTCTCTCTCTTAAAGTTTTATTTCTCTAGTTATTGAATTTGAGATTTGTGTTTCTGCTATAGAGTGTAGGTAGAACATTTTGTAATGAGGAAATTTTTCTAGAACGGAGGAAATTTTGTAATGAGGAAATAATTATCATGATTCCGTACGTAAGTATCACTTTATAAATGCTAGGTAGACATCACCTTCCACTAACTTATTTCATTCACATTTTATTATTAATTAATTAATATTCCCTTTGTCCCTGTAAAGTACGAAATATTGACTTATTAGTATGTACTCTGTCCCTTAAAAGTATGAACCTTTTAGAATATTTAAACAAACATTACCCCTACACATCATTCTATTTACAATTTATACCATTAAACTACACTATTAATGATGTGGAGCTCACTCTTCACTAAAACTACTTACACTACTCTTTCTCTCTCACTTTTACTTTACGGATTATACATTAAAATCAGTGCCAAACCAGATGTTCATACTTTTCATGGACGAATAAAGTATATAAAAAAATGGATCATGGGTTCCACTAACTTTTTCCATCCATTTTCATTTATGTTTTCTAAAACTACTCATGTTGAACTCAATCAGAACTACTAATGTTGAACAGAGGGAGTACCTTAATACTCTTTAATACTCCACATAGGCTAGATTGAATCCAACGCCTAAGCCAAGATATAATACTACTCCCTCCGTCTCACCGAAGATAACCACTTTTATTTTTTGTTTGTCCCAATAAAGATAATCCATTACTAAAAAATGGAAACACATATCTCTACTTTATTCCTTCTTTCTTACTTTTTTTTTTCACTCAACACACAAAATTAAATTGTATAAAATTTTGTGTTGCCTAAGAAATGGATATCTTTCTTGGGACGAAGCGAGTACTAAATTCGTAGACCTTTCTTTAAATGAAAAAAATCTCGCATGGCTGCTCCACATTGTTATCAGTGCCCACAATCAGGGCCCACAATCGTAGACCCTGATAACTTTCTATTGGTACGATGTATGAATAACAATAGGGTAAAGCAAATTGAATTCTGAAGGCTGAACCTTAAGTTTTCAGATCAAGTTTGAGGCATTAAGAGGATGCATAATCCCATATATACCAAAGGAAGCAATCCTTATGTAGGAAATACTGATAAGATTTGTTAATGATTAAAAAATTAAAATAACATACACAATAAAAAATTGTTAAGGACATTTTTAATGCAATTAAGGACGTTAATTTGTGTTTCTAAATATGTAACTAATACATAGCGTCCTTATTGTTAGTGAATAAACTAACATTAGAGGACACAAATGAAAGCATCCTAAAAGAGCAAAAGATTAAGTTAATTTATCTTTAATTTAGGAACACTTTCTTTTGCGTCCTAAATTGTTGTTATTTTTAAAATATTTCCATCGCAATTAATTGTATCTTTAAAAAAGTAAGTTTTTTTTGTAGTGAAACCAATATCATCATCAACGGACCGAAAACTGTTTAAACACAATGCCAAAGTAATGCTACTCCAGATTTTAAACAAACTTACTAAAATGACTCAGAAAAATGATGCACGAAAGCAAGCATTGTGTTTGTTCTATCCAGATTCATCACCAAAGTTTTTGATATTACTTGAATGCTTTACTTGCAGAGTTTGTAGATCGATACTCGGGCGTCCGTCCTATAAAATATAAATGATTCAATACATAAGTCAAATTGGATATTGCAATCACCAAATTGGATAGTAACACTCTCACACATCGATACCTCACATTGGATGGTGCAACTGTAATGTAACCTCCCATCAAATTTGGTGCAGTTACACGCCACCACTTTCAGCCCTTCCTCGACCAACACCTGCAGGATTCTCGATAGGCCTTCCGCTGTCGCGAAGATCAGCACCTCGGTGCTACCCGTGCATCGCTGAACCCTTACTGTGATAGGCAAACCCTTGCTAGAGCTCCCTTTCTCTCTCAGCAAACCCCCTTTTTATTTTCAGCCGATTTCATCATCTTATCCCTCTTCACTTTTAGTTGCCTCACTTTATTCTGCATATATCTTATAGACTTTGTAGCCTCATCAATTTGATCTGATGCCGATCTTAAGCCCTTCAAATTAAAAAAAAAATATCATAGAGATCATCTTTTTTCCCCCACTTTTATCAAGATTAAACACATTGTTTTATACTTATTTGTTAAATATGAAAAAGAATAATTTTTACCTTGATAGACTTGGAAGGGAGGACTATCTGATCGGAGAGAATCATAACGAGTCTCCGTGTGATTAGATTATATCTTCCGAAATATCTCTCATATCTCTATTTATTATATTATCATATTTTTTTCCATATCTTTATTATCTTGTATTATAAATATGACCTATTGTTATTCTCATTATTCAATCAATGAAATCATAATTATTTTCTTTTATGTTTATTTAGTTTTTCCGTTTAGAATTTCCTATTGTCGACAGAGCACGGTTTCTCTACGACTTTCTTTATCTTTTTCACTTGATAAGGGTCTTTCCCTTATCAATTGGTGCTTTCATTCGGTTCGCCATTTCTTTTCTTCTTTGCCTCTCAATTTCTTTGTGCACTTTTTTTTCTCCACCTCCTCATTGATTCTTGCATCGTCGATCACTTGTAAATCACCCTCGCCCATTTTATTTCCTTCGAGATTGGTTGGATCGTTGTGAAATAAAATTTGATCAAAACTGACTTCCCATAGCGAGAAATCTGGAGTACTAATGGGAATTTCATGTTCTTGTGAAGGGATGAATGGGTTATTACAATCTCTTTTCATGTCGTTTTTGGGACGTTTTAATTCTTTTAGCTACAGAATTACTAATGGGACGAAATAAACACATAGAGAGAGAAATATATGTATCATGATTTGTACACATTGCATGATTGATATCTTATTATTCGACTGATCACTTGGGATCATTGAAATCTATTAATATAATTAAGTAATCAAGTACTCCATATTGGTGTCACTATTGATTTGCGACTTTGACTTCGCGTGTGTACAGAGATAGGATATTGAGATTTCCGACAGGTTTTCTTTTCCATCGGCTGTTGTGGGACAGCTGCTCTCTAATAAGTGCGTATATGTTTCATTTCAACGATATATACAGATTCATATTGTATTGATGTTTATATGCAATATATTCTCAACCACATATTCAAGATTTTTTGGAATTTTTATATTCTCTTCCACAAATTCAAGTTTTTTGGAATTTATATACTAATAATAGTAGCAAAAATTATAAATTTTGGTAATTGTCCCACAACTTTGAAAATCGGTCATAAACACCGTAACTATAAACATCTTTTCTATTTCTGAAACATGTTTTAGATTTGGTGTTTCACTTTTATGGTGTGATTGAGTTATCTGTGTTGAAAAAATATACTCCCTCTGCCCATAAAAATTGTCTCACTTTGACCGGGCACGAGTTTTAAAAAATGTAAAGAAAATTGAATTGAAAAAGTGAGTGGAATGTGAGTCCTAATTTTATATATTAGTTTTATAATAAAATGTGAGTAGAAATGAATTAGTGGAATATGAGGTCCACTACCAAAAATGATAAAAAGTGAAATGGGATAATTTTATGAGACGGATGAAAATGGAAAAATGGGTCAATATTTGTGGGACGGAGAGAGTAAAACTCAAGGACGATCTCAAACTTGTAGATTTTGGGATATTACACTAAATACATCACTTAAGTTAAACCTCATGAAAAATTGAGAAGATGTTAAATTTATGGTTTTCACAATCGATTGTAAAAGTTATGGGACAAACTAAAATTTCACTAAAATTCATGATTTTTATAGTAATTTAACTTATACATATACTTATAGTTGCTAGGATGCTATACTCAAACACTGAATTTCCATAATACTCTCCCATCAACAAAAAATAGACATAGGTTTTTAATGTATAATTGATAAAGTACGAGAGAGAGAAAAAGATGGTAAAAATAGTGTTAGTAGATCGTGGGGTGCATTATTAGTTGTTGAAATATATATATTATTGTGTTGATATTTTTAATGAAATATGTTGATATCAGTAAAACCCCAAAAATTATTATATTATGAGAAATTGACGATTTTACCCTTTTATTGATTTTTATCCACTATTTAATGATACTAGTATTACTAGTGAGATTTATATTATTCACTCATTTTGACATCTAATGGTGTAGGATTGGTTTTAGTTATGTATTGGAGTACTATATGCATTTGGGATGTAATCAATTGTTAATTCATCCTTTAATTGCTAACTACAACTAATTTATGACCATAGGATTTTAGAGAACTAGTGGTCTATAATTTGTCATGTGTAATTTTATTTTATTATAATATAAAAAGATAATAACACCTGTATCAAATTTGAGGTTTAAGAACTCATGTCTCAATATAATGTACTCCCTCCATCCCAAGATAAGTGAGCCAAAACTTTTTGGTACGGGATTTAAGAAAATGAGGTTTTGTTAGTAAAGTGAAAAGTGAATTAAAGTAAGAGAGTTAATAAAGTAGAGAGAAAAAGTAAGAGATAGAATGCCAAAAAAAAATGACTCACTTATCTTGGGACGGAGGGAGTATTAAATATATCAACATGTAGACATGAAAATGTCAGCACAATTTCATATTGACATTGTAGAAGCATTATATTGACATATTATGTAAGCCGTGTTGATATAAACTGCTTCTTCAAAAATACGAAAATTCAAGATTTTTAAAAAAATTTTGACTTCGAAACATATGCATGTAGGATCTCGTTGGAATCCTTATAAAATTATCTTTAGTTTGATATATGTTGTGTGGAAAAATAATTTAAATGAGATAGTTATATGCATTTAAAGTGTTGACATATTTTTTAAAAGTTAGTTATAACCACTTGTTGTTAATTGACATAAAACCCGAATTGATATTTTTTTGTTCACTATATTGATTTTCAGAATCGAATATTAGCCCTAATTGATTTGAAGATCTAATGCC
>NW_024599426.1:0-29962 GCF_004379255.2 Salvia splendens | reverse complement strand
TAAAATATGATCAGGAATCTCTACACTAACACACCAGATTATGCATTGATTGGAAATAAGATACGAAACCGAGCGGAAGCAAACGCAAAACAAAGGGCATGTCAGCTACTTCAAATTCTTCAATAGGCCGAGCTGTGGGACTAACTGACCAGATAAAGCCAAATTCCCTAGATCACTTAGGCAGAGTCGAACGCAGCAAGATTAGACCAACGCTCAGACAAGCACGAGACGAAGGGTAGTAGGAAGAACAGATTCTCAGAGTCTTTCCACAATGAAATCGTTGTTGCAGATGACGTGAAACCAAGTGCACGGGTTGGCATGGCTCGAGTCCCAGGGTTTTGAGCTCGTTGTTCGGATCTTGTAAGTTTGTCCTAAGGCTATGCAAGACATCACCTATTCAGACAAAACATGAAATAGAAACAAGATATAGAAGGCAAAATCCAAAACAAAACACACAATATATTAGGTAAATAAGAAGATGAAAGAATACAAACTTTCAATATTAGCAGAAATATGCACCACCAAGATCAACCAAACCACACTCCATCTCACCATCAACTTCTTCATCATCACCACATATACATACAAGAAACTGTATCTATAGCTAAAACCCACAGCACCTCAGATTCAAATGATTTGGCAATGCAATTCCATTAAATAATCAGGCAGTAATTAGCTAACTTTTTTATCAATGTTTTATTAGATTAATTAAGTGATTAATATTTTATTTATTTTACAGTTCATTCACCGAAAATACTTATATTTACATTTGATTAAAATAAATATAATACAATAAAAGCAGTGATAATATAAAAATGGTGCTGTAACGATATACTAATAAGCTAAATCAATCCTAACTACATTAACAATGATACTTAAAAATGCTTTAATTTCGCTTTGTTGCATCGATCTTAGTCAGAGTTACATAGTTAGAATTCAGGAAGCTTATGTTCAGTTTGGCTTTCATATTTATTCTTTTCTTTTGTTTGTTTACATTTTATCGCTCTATATATAAAAATGTATCTCAACCCGTTTGCATATATTAAGATTAAAATTTATCTCACGACTATCCTTTTCACTTTTACATGTTCAACTAATTTAATTTAATTCATATCAGTTCTTATCATGATCATATCTCCCGAATCAAATGATAACTTTAATTTTCCACCTAACTTTATGCCCTTCTTTTTGTTTATTTAGAAGTATTCTCTTTATGACTTAAATTGTTACGTGGCACAATTCTTTGGATACTTTAAGTAATGCTTTTACCCTTCACATTGTGACCTTTTTATTTGTTTCTGTAATATATTATGACTTAAATCGTTACGTGGGATAATTCTATTGAAAGATTTATGAATTAAAGATTTAAGAAATATTTATATAGAAATATAATTAAATGCAACTCTAAATATTGTATAGAATTCAAATTTTCTAGTTATATATATGAGTAGAAAGACAAATGCAGATGTGATGAGCCGAAGTGCAACGCACAATAAAGTAGGTAGGGTAATTAATACGATGCAAATTCTTTATACGAATATATAAAGGACAAATAACGTTGATGAAAATCAAGATCACATGAGTCACATATGATAATTTATAATATAATAAGACCATACACCTTTACTTTCCTATTAAATACTGTGGAGTACATACTTTAACCCCTTTCGGAAAACCTACTTTGTTAATAATCGGAAAAACTAGTGGGAAGGATTTGTAAATTAATCTCAGAATTTGACTCAGTAGTGGTGCGCCATGTGCATTGTGAGGAGAATTTTGCGGCGGACTTCTTATTACACATGCCTACAGCTTTGCTCGGAGGGTGCATGCTTTGGATCAACCACCACCAGATCTTAATATTTAGCTTGATAGATTAAGCATTTCATATTGTTGTTAGTTTATTTTCAACTCAGACCTAGCCTGCTTCTTTTACCAAAAAATAGGGAAATTAATTATCCAAGCCATGATCACAATTCACATAATATGTTCCAAAAAATAAGGTATAATTTTGAAGGGAACATTTCTTACACGTAACTAGAGTTGAATTGTAATTAAAACTTTATGGAATTTAATTGAAAGAAATTATAATTTAATTCCAATCCTACGTTTCGGTAAAATAGAGCAATTGGCATGAAATTGAATTTAGGGGTAATTTTCATAAAATTTGAACATTTTTTAAATCTTTGGACAGCTTGTTCTTGCAAATCCTGGGCCAACTGTGATGGATAAATTACATGCATCCGATGTGGCAGATTTGTTTGGTGAAGATAGGATTTTTCTGACAGTGGCTGATGCAGTTCAGACATGTTCATCCAAGTTTAGTGACGAAGTCTAGTGGGAGTGAAAATTTGTGAGACTATTCTTGGGTGTAACTAGGGTGGAAGAAGTGAAAATTTCGGTTAACCGAAAATTCTGATTTACGAATTTGAATTTTGGTTTATCCAACTTAAAATTCTGATTAACCCAAAACGAATAGAAAACCAAAAGCATATCAAGAAGTGAAATTAATTTACGAATTAGAGTTTTGGTTGTTTTTTTAACTGAAAATTCCTATTAATCGAAAACGAATAGGAAACCAAAAGTATATCAAGAAACGAAATTAAGATTTACGAGGTCAAGATGTTTGACTTTTTTCTACTAAAAATTCTAGTATGAATGAATGATTTGTAGTATGAAAAGTGGGCAGATTTGATAAATTTAAGTCAAGGATAATTCTTTTGTAACAATACATAATAACACACTAAAATATTTAATTGTGTAAATTACCGAGCTAAAAAAAATAATTTTACTTTGGAGTTAAAAAACTTATTGTGTGCTTTTTAAAAAAAATTAAAATTGATATGTATTTCTATTTAAGAATTGTAATACTCAAATATTGAGAAACTCATAAATATTAGAGATTGCGAATAGCAACGCCGCAGAATCGATGGCTGGGCAATCTTCATTTCGTTGTGTTTTTTTGTCAATTGCAACGCTGCGCCTGCGCTTCTCTCGGAAAATTTCTTTTTTTGTTAATGGGTGTTAATAGAATTCCAATTTAATGAAGAGCATTAGATATATTCCGGCTCAGTGAGTGACGCATAACAGTTGTGCGTCGTTATTAATGAAACGCACAACAGTTATGCGTCTTTAGGGAACGACGCACAAAGGTTATGCGTCTTTAAAGAATGACGCACAAAGGTTATGCGTCTTTAAATGACGCACAAAGGTTATGCGTCGTTAATGAATGACGCATAAGGGATATGCGTCGTTTAAGAATGACGCATAAGAGTTATACGTCTATAAATCGGGCTTAAGAGGGCAGAAAGCTCCCAATTCACAGACAGAAGCAGCGGAGCAGCGCGAAGAGGCGATTTTCTCGACGATTTTCGGCGATTGGAGACGTTTTCCGACAGATTTCAACCAACTCCAAACATATTTCGGTAATTGTCCTTCCATTTGGCTACATTAATTAATTATTGCTTAATTTGTGGAGCTTTTCCCTAATT
Source organism: Salvia splendens (assembly GCF_004379255.2). Taxonomy (NCBI): domain Eukaryota; kingdom Viridiplantae; phylum Streptophyta; class Magnoliopsida; order Lamiales; family Lamiaceae; genus Salvia; species Salvia splendens. The sequence continues at coordinate 26,474 of NW_024599426.1, read as the reverse complement.
TAGCAAAGTTAGGGTTTATAATGAAATTGAAGAATTTATGGTCGATTTTTGTTATTGTGTTGCTTATTTGTGTTGTTTTGTTGCGTATTTGTGTGTTTCACATGTATGTACGGTCAATTGTAGAAGTTAGTGGTTCAATTTGACATTGTATACACTAAGTGTAGAAAATAGATATATTCTTGTGCAAAAATGCAAACATTGTAGTTATCTAATGCTAGTATATATTGTGCAAAATTGTAACATTGAAGTTATATAATGCTAGTATCTGGGTGAATGTTTTGAAGTAGATGGCATCTGCAAGTTCCGAACAACAGTTATGTTATGGAACTGAGGATCCATCACTACTGTTTCATCAGAACGAACACATTTCAGCCTCCTTGTTGGCGAATGGCACAGCAAATGTGTTGAGAGTTCGTAGGACGGAGAGTAAGGTTTGGGCATTGCCAATACATGAAAATGTGATGTATTGGCTTGATGTATGGGGGTTCAGAGGCGTGGTGCAATGTGGAAGGCCGATGAGGATGGACAATGAGCTAATAACTGCCTTGATCGAGCGCTGGAGGCCTGAGACACACTGTTTCCACCTTCCAGTTGGTGAGGTTACTGTAACCTTACAGGATGTGCAAAGCCTGTGGGGTTTGAGAGCAGACGGGCGTGTTTTCACTGGCCGTGACTACCCTGTTGGATTTGAAGATTGGCCAAGCAAGTGTAGAGATTTATTGGGATGGATACCTGACGCAGAAACAGAAACGAAGCACGGTGGTTTGTTGATGACGTCTCTGATCCACCAAGCGACGATGTCGTTGGGTGATGGGCTGCCTGAGTATGCTTACATCCAAAGAGCACGTATACATGCTCTGATCTTGTTAGGGGGGCTTATTTTACCGGACACCACAGGGTGCAAGGTCCCCTTTATGTGGTTAAATGCCTTAGACGATCCGGAAGATGTGGCTAATATCAGTTGGGGTAGTGCTGCTTTAGCATACCTGTATCATTATGTGCGGGCTTCTGTAGGCAGACAGAGAAGAGATGTGGGCGGACCTATGGTTCTCCTGCAGCTGTGGGCGTGGGAAAGAATGCCTACATTGAGGCCATCCTTCTTGATATCGCCTATGCACACGCCGTATACCCCGTGTGGAGCCAATAATGTTTGTGTTTAAATTAACTCACATAATTATGTATTTGTTGATAAATTTTGACATTAATATTATGTATAGGTGGCACGGAGTACTTGAAATTGGAAATGCTCCCCGACATTCAGTAGCTCATTTCGTGAATCAGTTAATCACTGATTCGTCCTGGCCAGGTGAAATTTATTTGTGTTGTCTTAGTTAATGAATTACTTACTATAGTATGAAATTAATCGTGGTTTTTGATTTTATTGTTTGTAGTTTGTGTGGACACCCTATGCAGACTGTATCCCTCCTTGAGCACTGCATTGATTCGACTGCATAGTACTTGTGCGATTACTTATTTGGTGTGCTGATCATTTGTCGAGGCACACGAGGCTGGATGCGTTTTGCGACAATTTAACCGCTACCAGCGTATTCCTCAGTACTGTGATAGGATGCTACATAGCTCCGGCCATTTGAGTAAAAGTCACCGCCGTGGGAGGAAGGGCGCTGATTGGGCTAAGGTACATAAGTTCTTCATTGATGAATGGGACTTGCGCCAACGACAGGTTCCAAGCAACTTTTGACCATGCAACGGCGACATGGATGGTCGCATTAATCCGGGCTATATGGCGTGGTACAATAGGATCACCGTGTCGTACCTAGTTCAACCTGGGACACAGTCAACTGAAGGGATGAACGAGGCAGCCCCTTCTAATTTATTTGGCGGTATGTGATGTTTTTGTATATAAAAATGTGTTTAGTTTAAAGTTTGTATTGCTCACCGTGGTATGATGTCATTTGTATTTGTGTTATCTAGGTTGAGACCCTTCAGGGATATGGCATTTGACCTCTGAACAGACACAGAACCTCGGTTACGACAAATTCGAGAAATGGATGCTTCGGCACTTCGTGCGATGTGAACCATGCTGATGCGATGGAGTATCCATCTTCTCAACGGCGAAATGTGGTCATGCCGCCACGCCCACCAACTTCTCTCCGTCATGGACAGCCGGGTGTCCGGACCCCGGGGTGGGCACGGGATTAACACGACAGCATAGGTTGTCGCCAGCAGCAGCAGCCGAAACCTGAGTATGCCGGTACAGAGCCCTTGAGTCCGGAGTACGATCCACCAGGATGGTCTCAAGTTGAGTGGTGCAAGCCACGAGCCCTCGCAATGGGGAGCACGCGCGTCATGTGATTCATTCTTTGGCGGGGATGTCTGATTGGGATGCAGCTCAACCAGGACGTGATACGTACTTTCCAGAATTTATCCATTTATGGATCCTTGAGGGCCGAATGTGCGGGAAGTAAGAGGGTCAAGAAGAAGAGGGTCAGGAAGAAGAGGGCGGGGAAGAAAGAGGGCGGGGGGGAACATGACGAAGTAATATTCCGACCACCGACCGCGGGATCCTCACGACCATTCAACTTCCATATAATGGCCTTCACATTAGGCCCTTGTGCTTCTTCAACACATTTGCCCTCACATGAAGCAAACAAAATTTGTAGTGTACCCTTGTCATGATTTCAGACTCCATTGCATTCAAGAGGTCCTTTATGTCTATCTGATATTAATGCACACCTCCCTCTCGTATTTCACGACATGAGTTCTGACATGATCCAAAAACCACGACCAACTGTCATTGGTTTCTTCATCCACCACAGCATATGCAATAGGCAAGCATGTCTTGTAGCATCAAAACCACAAGCAACAAGCAACTTACCTTTAAATCTTCCCTCGGACGGTGAGGTCCCGTCCACTGTTAACACCGGTGCGGCCTTCTGGAACGCATGTATTGCAGCCCAAAATGCCCAGAAAACATAGTTGAACATCATTGTACGCCTCTGACTCAACAGATCGTTATGCTTCCACTCAAACAATTGTGCCCATATTCTGTGACTTGGAGTTCAAACATGTAGCTTGGCAACTGCCTAAATGATTCCTCCCATCCACCGTATACAACTCTATAGCCTTTCTCTTTGCATACCACGCCTTCTTATAACTGATTAACACAACCAAATCTGTCTTGAACATCAACTATTATTGAGAAGACCTTGAAATCGGCACATTGTCGCACATGATGTCGAATCAACAGAGCTATCATTGGGGATGAAAAGTTAGCATGATCTCTATTAGCACGATGGCCTACACAAGTATGTCGATCCTTCCACTTCCTAACTTCCCACATATCGTCATGCGACCTTTGTGTAACTGAAACCTCCCAACTTACATTCCCTCGCCTTTTCAGCGTCGGTGGTGCTGATGATGCCTGCCCCTGTTACTGTCGTTCCTGCTGGAAATTTGCATACAGCATGCCACCTTCTTAATTTGCTCTCGACAACCTTAAACTGTTTTTTCATTCCACAAACTCCACATAGTTATAGCAGTCTTCACGTGTAGCTTGGAATCAAATTTTGTTCCCAAACACAATCCGATGCGGCTCATTCTCATTCCAATACAAAAGGCTGTGTTCATTGCCACCAACATCATCCGATACTCCAGACGGAAGACTTGGTAATTCATGAAAGAATCTAAACCCACTAGGAATTGTATTTCGGAAGTGGTTGTTCACCTTGCATAACAGGTTTACATGGTACTATCTCATCATCAGAACGACCACCGACATCATCCAGCACCATCACCATCACTGAGATCAGGGTCTGGCTCTATCTCAGATAGTGGCCTTGGCTCATCAAGATCATCTGCAACTACTTCTACCTACTCATCATTCAATCCAACACCAACATCAGCAACATCTACAACATCTACAACATCTATCTGCTTATTCATACTTCGATCAAAGCTCATTTGGTCCACCCTCGCAGATGATCCAATACCACAGTCAAAACTCATTTGTTCAAACCTCGCAGATGATCCAATACCATAATCAACAACTGGTGGGATTTCTGAACTCCTCACAGGTGAATTACTCAACAAATAATTCAATACACACCCACTTAAATTTTGAGCATTGTTTGAACATAACATCACACTTTCATCATTGCCAAATCACAGAACATGTATAACCCATACCGGAAGCAAAGACTATACATTGTCTCCATAATAATTCAATTGTGTGTTGGTTCATATCTATTCTCATCGCATCACATATCATTGCTACCAATTCAGCATACGAAACACATGAATTTAATATGATGGAGCTCCTCGCACGATGGTGGTTCATAACCATACTCATATGTGGTAGTTGAACTACTCTAACACCCCAATACAAACCTCACAAATACTTGCATGATTTCTGCATCAAAAACATTTAAAACAACAACAACTATGGACATTTTCCAACAAGCCCTAATTTAATAAATTGGGTAAAACTAACAAATGAAAGCAAAAATAACATGAATAATGAAGCATGTAGGCTAAATTGATGAACAAATTACCGTATCTTATGTAGAAATCGTTTAAATCACCAGAAATCGTCGGAAATCGTCGGATACTCGAGAGAAGAAATTGAAGTGTAAGTCTGTGTTGTGCTACTGTCTTCGTGGTGTTAAAAACAGGACTAACGACGCACAACCATTATGCGTCATTAAGGAGTGACGCATAATGGTTATGCGTCTCTTACGACGCTAATGGTTGTGCGTCTACTTTAACGATGCATAACAGTAGTGCGTTTCATTAATAACGACGCACAACCGTTATGTGTACTCCTCCATTCAGAATAAATCTAATCTCCTTCATTAAAATGGAAATTCCATTACTCGGCTGGAACAAAAGAAGAAAGACCTCCGCTTCTTCTCCAGCGTTTAGTCTTGCCCAAGTTCTCGGACCCCATTTTACAGAAGTCTCTCTCTCCTCTTCTCCCTTCTCACAAGTCTGCTTCCATTCGCCCCACTCGCCACCGCCAAAGGTAACCTCAGCTCACGCCACCCGTTTTCACGAAAATTGTCTCTTGATTAAGTAGAGTGAAAAAATTGAATCTTGTAATGCCCCAGTATGGACTTGGATAAAGAGGAAAATACGAAAACGTTAGTTGATAACTTATCTTTGAATTATGTCGTTTCTTTGCTGAAATGTTTGGTAGTCAGTCAAGGCAATAAAAATTGGAATCTATGTTTACATGAATATTTGATTGGTTGATAAAATTTGATTGGTAAATGAAGAAGTAGTTTTTCTTGATTATGAAGCCATTGTTTTTTAATTTTGTAAAAGAAAATTATGAAAGAGAACACATTAGTAGCGAACAAAGATGAGAGGTTAGGGGATGGAGAAGTGAGCTGTGCAGAGCCAGTTCCGAGTTCGAGCACAATTGCTGCGATTGTGACTTCGTTGGGTGGGCCACCTGGTGCGGTGGGGATAGTTAGGTTGTCTGGTCCTTCAGCAGTCTCTATAGCTGGGGAAGTTTTTAGACCAATGTGAAGAAAGAGGAGGAAGGGTGTTCGTTGGTGGCCTAATAGCCATGTTGTTGAGTACGGTGAGGTTTTGGATTCTCATGGCAACGTCATTGATGAGGTACACCTCGTGTTTTGGTATCTATATACTGAGGGCATGTGTGGGCGTGGATTAGTCCTACTTTTGTTATGATATGAGTGTGTTTTATTTTTTCCAACTAGGTTCTGGTAGTTCCCATGTTGGCCCCAAAATCTTACACTCGTGAGGATGTGATTGAGCTTCAGTGCCATGGTAGTGAAGTGTGGTCTGCAACGTGTGTTAAGGGCTTGCCTAGATGCTGGAGCTAGGCTTGCGGAACCAGGTCAAATTCTGTTTTCATTCTATCTTAATTTTTATCTCGACTAACTATGATCTGTCGCTATATCCTTGATAATTCACTGGTTTGGTTGCAATTGGACCAAGCCAGTCGTGTCACTTTCTTAATGTTATGAATGGAGTTGATATTATCCTTTGGTATCTCAGGCGAATCCACTCTACGGGAGTTTCTAAATGACCGTCTCGATCTTTCTCAAGCTGAGAATGTGGGAAAACTTGTAACATCCAAGTCGATGGCTGCAGCAGATGCTGCATTAGCAGATTACATGTAACGTTTCATATTTCATAGAATCTCTTTAGTTAATTTGGTTGAACTAATGATTTTGGATCGTCGTCCTTTAAGTAGAGGCTCGTCAATAGTCATGGTTGACATCTGACACCTTTGAATTGTTAAAACTCTTAAATCTTGTCCCACATCGACTTGGTGATGATCCTAGCTCTTCTATATAGGTATGGATATCCCTCCACCTTATAAGGCCTTTTAAGGGGTTAGTGACCCATTTCTAATATGATATCAAAGCGGGCCCAAGTCGATAATGGATTTTATCTCTTCTCTTGTCTACCTACGTGATGGATGTCCAATGTGTCATTCCGGTTCACACGTGTGGGGGCGTGTTAAAACTCTTAAATCTTGTCCCACATCGACTTGGTGATGATCCTAGCTCCTCTATATAAGCGTGGTTAACCCTCCCACATCTTCTCTTCTCTATCCACGTGATGGAAGTCCGATGTGTCATTCCGGCCTACACGTGAAGGGGCGTGTTAAAACTCTTAAATCTTGTCTCACATCGACTTGGTAATGATCCGATCCTAGCTCCTCTATATAAGTGTGGATAACCCTCCCACATCTTCTCTTGTCTACCCACGTGATGGAATTCCGATGTGTCACCCTCCCACATCTTCTCTATGTGTCACCCTCCCACATCTTCTCTTGTCTACCCACATGATGGAAGTCCGATGTGTCATTCCGGCCCACACGTGAGGGGGCATGTTAAAACTCTTAAATCTTGTCCCACATCGACTTGGTGATGACCCTAGCTCCTCTATATAAGTGAAGTCCGATGTGTCATTCCGGCCCACACGTGAGGGGGCGTGTTAAAACTCTTAAATTTATCCCACATCGACTTGGTGATGATCCTAGCTCCTCTATATAAGTGTATCCTAGCTCCTCTATATAAGTGGAAGTCCGATGTGTCATTCCGGCCACACGTGAGGAGGCGTGTTAAAAACTTTTAAATCTTGTCCCACACCGACTTGGTATCCACCCTCCCCCATCGACTTGGTGATGATCCTAGCTCCTCTATATAAGTGTGGATTACCCTCCTCTATATAAGTGTGGATAACCCTCCCCCTTATAACCCCTTTTAAGGGGTAAGTGGCTCATTTCTAATATGAATTTGCATATCCTGTTACAGGGAGGTAAGTGGCTCATTTCTAATAAGAATTTCATATCCTGTTACAGGGAGGCTTCTCTTTCATGGTCAAATCATTAAGAGCTCAATGCATTGAGTTACTTACGGAGATTGAAGCCCGTCTAGATTTCGATGACGAGATGACACCCCTTGACATTAACTTAGTTACCGATAGGATACATAAGATGCTGCAAGAAGTAGATGATGCTCTGGAAACTGCCAATTATGACAAGCTTCTGCAGTCGGGAGTTCAGGTATTACATGGAATATAATAACCCGGATAATTTTAATTTTCACACGAAGAAATTGCTCAATAATCATAACATGACATTGTTCACTGATCTTGTTCAGATTGCTATTGTTGGCCGACCTAATGTTGGAAAATCGAGCCTTCGTAATGCTTGGAGCAAGGTATGATTCAGAGGCTTATTTTTTTGACATTCAATCTTATTCTTCTTTTCAGTGATAGAAATTGATGAAACTGTGAATGCACTAGACTTTATCCCTTTATGGTCGTTTCTCTACTATGCCTGATCATGTAACGGTACATAAATTTTAGCATGCAGAGTGATCGAGCAATTGTTACCAATATTGCAGAGTGAAAACAGTTGTGATGTTACCTATCAGCTTGATTTGTATAATTTTCTTTCACTCCTTTATGAGTCTAATATATTGAGTTAAGCAGTATATTCTTGAAGAGTTCATTGTGTTTCCCTGGTTAAGAATCCCTCATATTACGAAGATTTACATGCGTTTTATGTCCTTCTGTGTTACTATTATTTAATATCGTTAGACACTCTGGTGTATTCATTTGTTCTGTACTCTGTTTATTTAAGGTGTTGAGAGATCCGAAGCAGTTGCTATGGGTGCCGATGTCATTGTTATGACAGTAAGTGCGGCTGAGGGGTGGACTTCCGAGGATGACAGACTTCTTGAGAGAATTCATAGCAATAAGGTATCGAGAACTCTCTCTCTCTCTCTATTTGGTGTGTCGATAGTGTTTCTTGAATTAGTATTTTACATAGACTAACATTCTTTCACGCTGCACGTATGCTTATTGTTTCTTTTCCCCTCGTAAATACAGATCGCAACTTCATCGACTTCTCCAGTGGTTCTTGTGGTCAATAAAATCGACTGTGCTTCATCTTGTGCGTTGCGTAGACACTCTCTCAAGATCTTTCAGCAAGTACGTCTTCACCTGTGTCGTGACTGGTAAAGGGATCTCCGACTTGGAATCTGCAGTCGTAGAGCTAGTTGGTCTGAACAAGATCCCTGCTGGGGGTCGGAAATGGACAGTAAATCAGGTTGGTTTTTATCAACAGTTTCATCCTCGTTTGCAACACCATTGTACATTAGTTGGAATCGATTCTTGAAAAAATGGAAGATAAAGAACAACTACAGTCCTTATTAAATGTTAAATTTTGTGGTCATTATCAGAGGCAATGTGAGCAGCTCGTTCGTGCAAGGGAGGCATTTGTGAGGCTGCAGGCGTCTATTGAGGAAGAGATCCCTCTCGATTTTTGGACAATTGATCTCAGAGAAGCAGCCATGGCTCTTGCACAGATAAGCCGAGAAGACATCTCAGAAGAAGTTTTGTCAAATATTTTCGGCAAATTCTGCATCGGTAAATAGTCGAGGTTAATTGTTTTTTCAAAAGAAAATTGAGTATAAGAGACACATCTTTCATTACAAATGCACTTCTTAGTCAGATCAGTTTGTTGGGACACTCCCGACCAGCGCCAATCATGGGGAAGTGCGACCCATGAACAGCCCTACGGTGTGCCCCCTTATGAACAGCCGTCGCCAACACTGCGACAATATTCTTGTTGGGACCCATCAGGACAGCACACAACGGAAGTCGCTGATTCCCGACACGTCTTATATTCTGTTGAGGCAGCTGTTTCTGGAGGAAAAACGAACCACTGGGCCTGGTATTAGGCCATATTTGACGTCGTATGGGGAGACGGGTGGTAATAAGGAAGTGGATCACAACAGACTGCCCATTACATGTTCGAAGGTTGATCACGCAGATGACAATGACAGTAGAGCAACAACAAAGGAGCCAGTAGATGAGGTGGGTAGAACTCTCTTATGTGGGAAGACTCTTGGAGCTGAGCCCAAAGCAATCGGGTCGTTGGATTTAAACCTTGCACCCGGGGACCAATTAAAAGAGTTGCCAGGCCTACCACGTGCGAGACTCAAGATAGAGGACGAGCCTTTCAATGAGGAGGAAAATTATGACCATTATGCCATCCCGCAGCAACCTCCGTTGCCTGCTGCTATCTCATGCTCAATGACAAGAATTGTGGTGAGAATTGGATTTGCCTTGGGAAGTGTATTGTTGAGAAAATTTTCCAAGGATTCACTTTATGTTGATAAAAGGAAATTTACATGTGATTCGATAGTTGATGACAATGGATCTGCATTGGCTCGGATACAGCGACCGTGCACATTTACATTTGATCCCGGAGGAGATAAATCGTCAAAGCTTCTTCTTTCAACTCTTCGTTGCTTCGTGGTTCCCACCTTGAGGACAAGGTGGATTTTAACCGTGGGGGAGTTGATACGAGACATTACCATATCTTCCCATATCTTCTATATCTTTTATTTAGTTATCTTTTTGATTCATAGTATCTTTTCCATATCTTTGTTTTTCTTATTCAATAAGTTAGGGTAGTAGTATTCTAGTATTATAAATAGGAGAGGATGTTATCATTTTATTCAGTCAATAAATCTATGAAAATATAATTGATGCGAAACATATTTCCTATATTTTTCCCCTTAGACTACACATTTTTATGTAAACTATAACTCATCAAATCGTGTTTTTGTTGTAGTTTAGGATGTTAGAAGCTGGAAGTTCGTCGGAAGTGCTCACTTGAGGAGTCCAGAAAGTTCGCCCGGTCGGGCGATTCTTTACGACATTATTCGCCCGGTCGGGCGTTTCCCCGCGAGCCATCCAGAGTCTTTCGCCCGGTCGGGCGATGTGCTCCTCTATTTTCGCCCGGTCGGGCGATTTCGTAATGCGTAGTGATTCCAGTTTCTTCGCCCGGTCGGGTGACTTTGTGTTTCTAATTCGCCCGGTCGGGCGTTTGGCCCCCCAACCGCAAATGGGCAGTTTTCTTGTCAGTTTTGCTGTGGAGTTGGGGGAATTAAAAGGAGAAGAGAAGGACGAGACAGGCAGGACGGCTGAGGAAGAAATAAGGAGAAGGAAGAAGAGGAAGGGAGGATCCATACTCCATCCCGGAGGAGATCATCCATCATCTAGAGTTGGAGAACACCACGGAGTTCACGGTTCACGGTACTTTTGGTGTAATTCATTTTAGTATGTTTGGCTAGATTTCCTTCGTTGCTCCGAATATGTTGTAGGGTGAATTGTTGGATACTTAGATAATTATTATGGTTTGATTTACGTGTGATTCTTGTTTATGAATTGTTTAATTATTCTACAAATCTTGAGACGTCTAGATAGGTAGAACTTTGTAGCCATTATTCTATTGCCTCTTTAGCATAGATTTTGGTCGTACTCATATGCAAGGAACTCGAGATTTGATACTTGTTCAGGGAGATAATCTCGAGTGGATCGATAGTTTTCTTCTATATTTTTGGTTTAGTGTCTGCTGCGCTTCCGCGTGGGCATTAAGTTAAAATGAGCTAATTATCGTGTTTGACAATCATAGAAGCTAAACTAAAGCTTACTGCGCGACCTAGCAGGAGTGATAGGTTAGTGACTAGAACTTGGGAGACGTGTTCAGCTTTTCCTAGGTATACAATTCTCTTGAAGTGTTCAGCGGATAGGGAGCGTAAAACAAACTTAATCCTCTTAAGCATAGTCTTGATCGTAGTAATCCATCGAAGTATCCCAATTCGTATGCCCAAGACATATAGGAGCAATGATTTCTTCTTATCCTATTTTCTAGTTTTGTATTTTATTTATCTTTGTTTGTTTTATCCTTTCTTTATTTTTATCTTTCTCTAATTAAATAACCTACGCCTCCCTGTGGTTCGACACTCTTTTACTACAACTATATCTGTACTCTTGCAGAAAGTTGTAATTTTAGAGCTATTTATTTAAGCTTGTGTGTAAGTAATTCATTGATATAAAAGCTCGAAAATTACACATCAAGTTTTGGCGCCGTTGCCGGGGAGGCAACTGGTTATTTAATTTAGGATTCTTTTTGTTTTCATTTCTGTATAGTTTTTCTAACTTTTTATTTTCTTGTTTCAGAGTTGTAGCTAGAAGGCTAAGTCGAGCCAACGACTTTAAACAAAGGCGCTAGTTGGGAGGCAACCCAATGAGTTTTTAGTTTTTTTTTTTTTTCTCTTAATAAATCGAGGGTTTTGTTCGCTCAATTCTTTCCTTCGATGTATTTTTATGAATTGAGTATTTTTGTTTTCTTTTTGTTGTTTTAATTTTTCTTTTTGTAGGAGCAACATGGAGATAGGATTCACATTCGAGCTTATGAGGAAGCACACCTACAAAGGAAAATACACCCGCCCTCCCACCCGAATGCACTATGGATATCATGCCAAGTTTGGGGGAGTATTCTTTCCCTTTACTTTTTATGTTCTTCTTTGCTTGCATTGAGGACAATGAAGCATTCAAGTTTGGGGGGGTTGTGATTGATTTGTTATGCATTATGCACGTTTATTGGGTGTATTTTATGCTAAAGTGTTGTGAATCATGTAATTGACGGGTGCATGCTATATCTTCGGCTTTCTGGTTGGGAATTCGTGCTTGATTTTACTTCATCTTTGAAGCTTAGGATGAATGGAATTCGTGCATGAATTTATTTGAAAGAGCATGTTGTGATTACAATCGATTTCTTGAGTTGAGGAGAGTATGAAAATCGCTTGTCTTGTGGAAATTATTTTGGATTGATTTGTTTTATCGAGTTGCGTGCTTGTATTCATTTGTGTCAACGATTTGGGAGGATAAGGCACTAGGATGAACTCCATGGCCAAATGATCACATGTCTAGTCCTACACATGATCCCCTAGAAGCCACTTTGAGCTTAATTTCCTATTTATTGTGTAAACACTTAGCCTATCACTTAGCCAATTAAATAAGCCTCATTTTAGTCTCATCGAAAGACCTTGCTACTATTTGGGTGCTAAATACTAGTTTGAGCTTGGTGGTTGAGTGTTGAGTGTGGGTGGTGAATTGTAGAAGGGTAGACATCTTTTTAGACTTGATGTAATGCATACGTGAAAAGAATGAAGTTCTTGAAAAAAAAAAAAAAAGAGACGACCTCCAAATTTGCAAAAGTCGAGGTCTTATCTAAAAAAAAAAAAAAAAAGAAAAGAAAGAAGAAAAAAGTTTGTGAAATAAAGTTAGAGCTTCTATTTGTTGTAAGATGTAATCTTGTCTAGAATGATCTCAAGTTTGGGGGAGTGAGAGTTTGGTTGTAAATTTTTGTTGTTTGATCTTTGGAAGGAAGTGTAGGGGGGAAGAATTTGGCACTCAAATGTGTAGCTTTTGAGCTCACTATCCATATTTATCCTACCTCATCCCTAGCCCCATTACAACCTTGAAATAAGACCTTGGACCTTTTCGTTGATGCATTGTGAATGTTTTGTAAATATCTTGGTAGAGTTAATGAAGTTTGATTTGAAATCCGCGAGTCTATGTGATAAGTAATGCTTGACGAGTCAATGATGACGGTTTGAGTTGTATGATCACATGTTTGGACTTACTTTGAAATGCACCTTGACTTGAAGTTCTAGGTTGATAAGTGATGGTTTTCGAGAGTGGGAAATCCTGATTGGAATTGTTGGGGGTTTAGATTTTGTCATTAACGTCCTTACTTGATACTTTCTGATGAAAACTTTTTGTGGGTTAGAATTTGTTGAGTTATTGTGCTTAAAGTTCATCTTGCTCGAGGGCGAGCAAGAACTCAAGTTTGGGGGTATTTGATGCGAAACATATTTCCTATATTTTTCTCCTTAGACTACACATTTTTATGTAAACTATAACTCATCAAATCGTGCTTTTGTTGTAGTTTAGGATGTTAGAAGCTGGAAGTTCGTCGGAAGTGCTCACTTGAGGAGTCCAGAAAGTTCGCCCGGTCGGGCGATTCTTTACGACATTATTCGCCCGGTCGGGCGTTTCCCCGCGAGCCATCCAGAGTCTTTCGCCCGGTCGGGCGATGTGCTCCTCTATTTTCGCCCGGTCGGGCGATTTCGTAATGCGTAGTGATTCCAGTTTCTTCGCCCGGTCGGGCGACTTTGTGTTTCTAATTCGCCCGGTCGGGCGTTTGGCCCCCCAACCGCAAATGGGCAGTTTTCTTGTCAGTTTTGCTGTGGAGTTGGGGGAATTAAAAGGAGAAGAGAAGGACGAGACAGGCAGGACGGCTGAGGAAGAAATAAGGAGAAGGAAGAAGAGGAAGGGAGGATCCATACTCCATCCCGGAGGAGATCATCCATCATCTAGAGTTGGAGAACACCACGGAGTTCACGGTTCACGGTACTTTTGGTGTAATTCATTTTAGTATGTTTGGCTAGATTTCCTTCGTTGCTCCGAATATGTTGTAGGGTGAATTGTTGGATACTTAGATAATTATTATGGTTTGATTTACGTGTGATTCTTGTTTATGAATTGTTTAATTATTCTACAAATCTTGAGACGTCTAGATAGGTAGAACTTTGTAGCCATTATTCTATTGCCTCTTTAGCATAGATTTTGGTCGTACTCATATGCAAGGAACTCGAGATTTGATACTTGTTCAGGGAGATAATCTCGAGTGGATCGATAGTTTTCTTCTATATTTTTGGTTTAGTGTCTGCTGCGCTTCCGCGTGGGCATTAAGTTAAAATGAGCTAATTATCGTGTTTGACAATCATAGAAGCTAAACTAAGCTTACTGCGCGACCTAGCAGGAGTGATAGGTTAGTGAGTAGAACTTTGGAGACGTGTTCAGCTTATCCTAGGTATACAATTCCCTTGAAGTGTTCAACGGATAGGGAGCGTAAAACAAACTTAATCCTCTTAAGCATAGTCTTGATCGTAGTAATCCATCGAAGTATCTCAATTCGTATGCCCAAGACATATAGGAGCAATGATTTCTTCTTATCCTATTTTCTAGTTTTGTATTTTATTTATCTTTGTTTGTTTTATCCTTTCTTTATTTTTATCTTTCTCTAATTAAATAACCTACGCCTCCCTGTGGTTCGACACTCTTTTACTACAACTACATCTGTACTCTTGCAGAAAGTTGTAATTTTAGAGCTATTTATTTAAGCTTGTGTGTAAGTAATTCATTGATATAAAAGCTCGAAAATTACACATCAATAATTTTGGGCTCAATCGAATTGTCTATCAAGAAACCTCGCTATCCGCTGCCGACGAGAATCTCTCTCGCGCTCAGCATCCCTCCTCCGTCAGCCATCGCCGACCCAAATCTCTTGGGAGCTCGACTGCTACGGACTCGTTTCTTGATTGTTTCACGGCTCGAACGAATTAAGGATTTAGGTCCTTAACAGTACCATAGTTATAAAGTGAAGTTTGGATTATGCCGGGATTTGGGCACGGTTTTGACCATCTCTTGTTGAAGAAAATTACCTAGTTCTTTTCACCATTTTCATCATTTTTTTAAAGATATTTGACGATATATCCTGAAGCCTGGGGTTTGGAGGTTATTGTGATAGTTGAGCCTAACCTCGATTTCTCCAAAGGTGTATTTCTTATTTGATATTGAACAGCAATGATTCCCTATTTACTCCCCCGACTGCAGTGACTCAAACCCCCGACGCTAGAGAAACATCTTCATGAATTATTATTCACACCTTTTTTTCGTAAAAATAAATGGATTTAAAGAAATTAAGTCTAGTAAAAGATTCTGAATATTATTTGTAACACTTGTACGAAAGATCACTTCCTCTTTTTCTAGTATAAATTTCGGTACAATTATTTGATAACACATGTAGATCACCTTGGACCGGACAGCTCGACCGCGTCTAAATTTGTTGTTGAATCGACCCAATCGAAAGTCAGGCGAGAAGCATATTCGACCTCTTGCCGGTGAGCCTCGGCCTTCAGCCATTTGTCCCATTTATCGCCCAGCCCGTCGCCTTCTAGTATTCTCACCACTTCCGACATCTTAGGCCGGTCCATCGATGAGCTTTGCGTGCATAGGACAGAGACTTTGATCAGCAGCTGGACTTCTGATTCAATGTAATTGCTTTGCATATTGGGATTGATGGATCCGCGAATTTCTGATGTTAGTAAATGCTGGTAGAGAATGAAGATTACGACACAAAGAATTTACGTGGTTCGATTTACTGAAGTAAATCTACGTCCACGGGAAGAAGGGAGGGCAAGATTGTATTGCTTGATCTGGGATTACAGCTTACAACACAGACTTGCTATATGGTATTTTATCTCTAGAGAGCTTAACCCTTTTCTATCTGATCTAAGTTCTATTTATACATCGAACTAGGATCGTGGTTTGCAGCCCCACTAACAAGATCGTGGGTGAGCAATAACTGCTCAATAACTGCTTCATACCACTAAATAGATCGTGGGTATAGTGGAGGTCGTGGAGGTCTTTCATGAGTCCACTAACTCCTAGTTCGGTCGAATGTTGAGACCGAACTGCTGGACTTTACCGATCAGCTCTTGCCGATCTGAGAGGAGAGCTTGACTGGTCGGCTTTTACCGAGCTGTAGGCTGAGTCCGAACTCTTTGGTCGTGCCGAACTTTACCGAGCTATAGGCTGAGTCCGAACTCTTTGGTCGTGCCGAACTCTTTGGTGCCGAACAGATACTCTTTCTTGGGCTCTAGGCTGATGGGCCGTCACTGTCATTGGGCTTGCCATTAGGGTTTGGTTCGTACCCCATCACTACCCCCCCCGAAAAGCGAAGTGAATCACTTCGGCGAGGTGAGTCACTTCGGCATTCTGGATAATGGTAAGGGGGAGGCTGACGTCAGGGGACGTGCCTTGCGCGTGCCTGCATTAAATGCGACAGTAAAATCCGGCCGTTGAATCCTGAAAAGGTGGGATTCGAAACGGCGCAACGATCTCGAAATCTTTCCCGAATCTGATAAATATGCTCTTTCTTCCTCATTTGAATACCTTTGCTGTTGCGTCTTCTATACTCTCTCTTTCTCGAGAAATTTTCTTCCGCTTTCCAGAGCTTCTTCAGACTTTCTTCACCTTCAAAAAGTAAGAAAAATGTCTTTTTCTTCTTCGGAGTCGGGTAGCGGTAGGAAAGGGGATAAGGGGTCTTCTGGCCGGAAAGAGTCCGGGGATAAGACCGTAGAGTATTTCCATAGTATTTTGAGTAAGGATACTGTGATATCCCTACCCGAAAAATACTTTTTTCCTGGGGGGAAGGCGGTGGTCCCTGACGGTGATCATAGGGCTGACTCCCCGCCGGAGGGGTACGCCACCGTGTACGAGGCCTGCTTAGAATGCGGGCTTCGTTTCCCCCTCCCTTCTGCCTTTATAGATTTACTAGATTTTTTTCAGCTTCCTTTAGGCCAAGTGACTCCGAACTCTTGGAGGCACTTGTCGGCCTTCGCTGCCGAACTCCGTAGGTTAGGAAGGGATTTGTCTTTGAAGGCGATCCTTAAATTCTTTCAATTTAAGAGGAAGGGGTCTTGGTTTTACTTGATCCCTTTACAGCCCTTTAGGGCCTTTTGTAAAACGAAGTGGCCGAAGTGGCAAAATCGCTTCTTCTACTATGATAGGACCGCGGCTCCTAGTTTTCCCTGGAGAGGGCCGGAGTCCGTTATCCGTCATCCTCGGCCTGAACCGTTGGACGAGCTCGATGGCGAGCTCAACAAGATTCCCATAGTTAGGAAACAATACACGGAGTCTGAGCTCGTCAAGGGCGACGTCGTGTTCGACATCTCGTCTTCGGACGAAGAGGCCGAGGGTGAGGATTTCTCTTTATCTTTATGCTCTACTGCTTTAACGAAGAAAATCTGACTTCGCTTTCTTGCTTTTTGGCAGTGTACATGCTGAGTAAGGCTAGCCGCAAATCTTCGGAGTCCAAGGAGCCGGAGAGGCCGAAAACCACCAGCTCGGCGTCTGATGCCGAGAGGACTCCGAAAAGGCAAAAAACCTCTTCGGATCCGAAGAAGCCGGAGTCGACTTCGGCAAAGGGGAAGGGGAGGGCCCAGAAGCCCCCGAGAGCGCCAGAGAAAGATGTGGTCTTGGCGCCTCCTTCGGAACATATCTGTGAGCCGTTTTTATGGCCCACGGACTTCGCCGAGGTGAATTCTCTTCTTGATTTTCTGGCCTTGCTTTTTTCCTGTATTTTTTGTGGCCCCTTTGTTGACTTTTTTCTTTATTCATTTTCAGAGGAACGATATGCTCTCCAAGCTCGTCATCGTCGAACTCTCCAAAGCGTCCAATGACTATGCTGAGATGCAGAGGAAGTTGGCGGCTGCTTGTCATCGGGCCGAACAGGCTGAGGCTAACTTTGAGAAGGCCAGAGCTGCTAGGATTTCGGCCCAGGATGAAGCTCAGTTTGCCAAAAACCAGCTCGTCATCCAGCGGGAGCAGACGAAACGGAGGGATGCTGCTGCCGTGGTTGCCCAAGGGGAGGCTCTCCGTGTTTACACGGAGAAACTCTTTTTGAGCAGCCAGTTCTCGGCCTTTGTCGGTAGTCTGGTAAGGCTAATTGCCGATAAGGGCGAGCAGGGGGCCGACGTCGTGCTGCCTCTGTACAGCCGAGAGATAGCAGCTCGGCTTCAGAATCTGCCGCTCCTTGAGGAGCTCGCTTCATCTTCGGTCCTGCTTTCTGCAGACCGAGTCCGGAGTTGTCGAGCTGATCGGGACGAGAACCTGGAGGCTATCTTTGCCTCCGTGGGACCCGTTTCACCCGCTTCGACTTACAACGGAGAGGGTGAGGCCGAGCCGCTGGAGCTGGAGGCCGAAGTCGAGCGGGCCGGGCATCCGGAGAAGGAAGCCGATCAGGAGGCGGAGGCGAGGCCGGCAGGAGGCGAGGCCGAGGCTGAGGTAGCTCAGGAGAAAGAAGCTGAACCAGACCAAGGAGCCGGAGACGAAGCTGGCGGAGTATGATTTCGTCTCCCTTCTCTTAGTCTAGTTTCTTCCTTGTAAAATGGCCTTGAAGCCCTCCTAGTGTAAAAATTTTCCTTGTGAATGAAAAATTCTCTACACTTGTCTTCGTATAGCTTTTCGTACTCGCCTTTATTCCTGTTGTATTTTACTATCTGCTCGGTACAGTTGCCGAACTAATATAGCTGCTTTGTACTCAAGGAGATGGAGATACTTCACTGGAAACGGCTGTACTCTTCGGCTTTAGACGAAGCTGAGAAAAGAGCTATAGCTGAGAAAAGAGCTATAGCCGATCAGACGAAGAATGACGAGCTTCTGGCTCGTTTAGTGAAGCTGGAGGCCGATAATAAGGACTTAGAGTCCGATAAGAAGGATCTGGAGGCCGAGCTGAATACGACCATTGCTGAGAGGACTGCGTATGAGGATTACATCCGTGTGCGCGGGGGATTGACCATATCAGATGTTCAGAGTCGAGTTGACGAACTGTGGGAGGAATATCATGTATTCCGGAGGAACAATGCGCTGGAGAGCTCGGCTTGCCAACAAGTTGTGAAATCATTACGGCGCTGGGCTTCTCGGTACGACATTGTTCTTTCTCGGCGCCCCTCCATAGAAAGATTCCTTCGGCATATCGTGCCAACAGATGCTCGCACTCCAGATCAAGCCTCTGGTTCCCTTGTTCAAAATCCTACTTCCAGTCAACAACGAACTCCGGAACAGCCGGAAACGTCAAGACGAGAACGGGCTCAGGAGCAACCGGAATCGTCAAGACAGGGACGGACTGAAATTCGCCGAGGAGTTGTGACTATGAGCGAGCAAGATCAGCAGATGATTATTGCAGAGACTCTTCATCGCCGAGGTGTTAGGACTTCTCGGGCTCGGGGAAGAGGCGTTGGGTCGAGGATAGCATCTCGTCGACCTGCTTATTCTTCATCTGCTCGGAACAACCGAACTCGGCTTCCAGAGGATTTTGCAGATAGGTGGCTTAACTTCAGCAACCCTGGACAGTAGAATAGTCCTTTGTAATAGCGTAACGCCATTTTGTAGGGTAGCGGAGTTGTATGCCGAACAAGATTTGAAAAATGAAATTTTGTTTTCGCTTCTAACACTGTATTTACAGCTTAGCGAAAAAATTTCATCGTACTTGTCCTCGGTCTTATGAAGTAAACTTCTTTGACCGGACTTGGTCCTTGGTCTTACGAAGTAAACTTCTTTGACCGAACTTGGTCCTTGGTCTGATGAAATAAACATCTTTGACCGGACTCGTCTTTGGTCTGATGAAATAAACATCTTTGACCGGACTCGTCTTTGGTCTGATGAAATAAACATCTTTGACCGGACTCGTCTTTGGTCTGATGAAATAAACATCTTTGACCGGACTCGTCTTTGGTCTGATGAAATAAACATCTTTGACCGGACTCGTCTTTGGTCTGATGAAATAAACATCTTTGACCGAACTTGGTTTGTGTTCTAATTTGGCAATTTTGTCGCCGGGATCGAACTTTCCCTTGTCCTAATTCGGCGAGTTTTATCGCGTGGATCGGACTTTCCCAGTTAACCGAAGTGGTCTTATGCAGTAAACCTCTTTGACTAGACGTGGTCGTCCCCGGTCTTATGAGGTAAACTTCTTTGACCGAACTTGGTCGTCCTAATTCGGCGAGGTTTATCGCGTGGATCGGACTTTCCCTCATTGCAGTTCGTTTTAGACGAAGTGCTTGTTAAGCTGAATTGCGGTCTTGTATCCTCCTTGGAAGCTTGGACTCACAATCGTTGGCTTATTGCAGTTCGTTTCAGACGGACTGCTTGTTAAGCTGAATTGTGGTCTTATATCCTCCTTAGAAGCTTGGACTCACAATAGTCTTTAATAATCGATCTAAAAAGGGGATCAGTCTTTAAAGAACGATATACCTTGGTACCATTTGTAAGAGACGACAAGCACATAGAGACAAAACACATAGAGAAAAAATGAAAAAGACGAAAGAAAAAACTTTAAACTTTTTATAAAACGACAAGTAAAAGGTACAAGTAAAAAACAAACAAATAAAAACATGTACCCCTATGACCGAACTAGACACAAGACAGACTGACCGGACCTTGTCTCTTACAAGTGGAACTTCTTGAGGTTGGAGACGTGCCATGTTCGGGGGTACTTGTTCTCCTGACATGTGAGTCAATTTATAAGACCCTTTGCCGAGGACTTCTGACACCCGATACGGACCCTCCCATGTGGGCTCGAGTTTGCCCAGCTTTTCTGCTCGGCTTACTTCGTTGTTTCTCAAGACGAGATCTCCCACTTGAAATTGAAGCTTTTTCACCCTTTGGTTATAATACCGGGCTACTTGCTCCTTATACTTGGCTGCTTTTATGCACGCCAATTCTCTTCTTTCTTCGGCGAGATCTAGTTCTGCTCTCAGTCCGTCGTCATTCATTTCTGAGGAGAAATTTAGAGTTCGGGGACTGGGTACGCCGATCTCCACCGGAATTACGGCTTCAGTGCCGTACACCAGACTATACGGAGTTTCACCGTTGGAGGTTTTGGGCGTAGTTCGGTAGGACCATAGGACTTGAGGGAGATTTTCTACCCATTGTCCTTTGGCTTGTTCTAACCGAGCTTTTAACCCTTTCACCAGAATCCGGTTCGTTACTTCCGTTTGTCCGTTTGCTTGGGGATGGGAGACCGAAGTGAACCGCTGTTGAATGTTCAGCTCTTGGCACCAATTCTTGAACGTCTTGTCGGTGAACTGAGTCCCATTATCCGAGATGAGGATGTGGGGTATGCCAAATCGGCACACTATGTTCTTCCAGACGAAGTCCAATGCCTTTGAGCTCGTTATCGTAGCTAATGGTTCAGCCTCCACCCACTTCGTGAAGTAGTCCACGGCAACGATAAGGAATTTCATTTGCCGAGGAGCTTGAGGAAGTGGTCCCACTATGTCTATGCCCCATTGCATGAAAGGCCAAGGGCTTTGCATAGTGTATAGATCGGTCTGCGGCATCCTTGGGACATTTGCATGAATTTGGCACTTCGTACACTTCTTGACGAGCTGCACTGCCTCTTGTACCATGGTTGGCCAATAATATCCCCATCTCAGAACTTTTTTAGCTAAAGCTCTGGCTCCGATGTGGCTACCGCACGATCCTTCATGAACTTCTCTGAGGATGTAGTCCGTCTCTTCTGGTCCTACGCACCGCAATAACGGCTGGAGGTAAGACTTTCTAAAGAGGACTCCTTCATGAAGTTCGTACCGAAGTGCTCGGCACGTGATCTTCCGAGCTTCTCTCTTATCCTCGGGCAATTGTCCTTGATCCAGATACTGCAAGATCGGCGTCATCCAGTTCGGCGAGCTAGATACTGAATGTACCTCGGCTTCATCAATGCTTCGATGCATTAATTCTTCCGCCTTTGAGCTCGGATCTGAGGCCAACTTACTTAAGGTATCTGCTCGGCTATTTTCCGCTCTGGGAATGCGGATTATCCGAAAATAGGAGAAACTTCGGCTGATGCTTTGCGCTTTGTCCAAATACTTCTTCATTCTCTCGTCACGAGCTTCACTTGTACCCAACATGTGATTTACTATGACTTGTGAATCACAATGGACTTTGAGAGATTTGACGAGCAGACTTTGCGCTAACTGGAGTCCGGCCAGGAGGGCTTCGTACTCGGCTTCATTATTAGTAGTGGGGAATAGGAACCGAAGTGAGTAGGTTACCTCGTGTCCGTCGGGAGCGACAAGTAGAATACCAGCTCCACTTCCCATCTTGTTTGAAGCTCCATCTACGAATCCGCTCCAGCAGTCCGGCGGCTCTACTTCGGATTCCAAGGGCTGTGCTAGTTCGGCATTGGCAGAATTCTTCTGTTCGGCAATAACAGGAATTGCTTGATCGAACTTTGCCTCTGCAAGAAAATCTGCCAAGGCTTGTCCCTTGATGGCTTTCCGAGGTAGATATTCAATTGTGTGCTCTCCCAACTCTATAGCCCACTTGGCGATTCTGCCTGATGCTTCTGGTTTGGTCAACACTTGCCGAAGTGGCAGATCAGTTAAGACGCATACCTTGTGAGCATAGAAGTATGGCCGCAGTCTCCTTGCTTGCATTTACTAATGCCAGAGCAATCTTTTCCAGAGGTTGATACCTGGTTTCTGGACCTCTTAATGCTCGGCTTGTAAAATAGATGGGAAGCTGCTTTAGGCCTTCTTCTCGTACAAGCACCGCGCTGATGGTTTGATCCGATGCCGCTAAGTATAAGAATATTACTTCGGCTTCGGTTGGAGCAGAGAGAAGAGGAAGCTCGGCTAGATAACTTTTGAGCTCGTCAAAGGCCTTTTTCTGCTCGGCTCCCCACTCGAACTTTGGTGCCTTTTTCAACACCTTGAAGAACGGCAGTTGCTTTTCGGCTGCTTGGGAAAGGAATCGATTCAGTGCGGCTAGACATCCGGTTAGCCTTTGCACGTCATGTATGGACTTCGGCATTGCCATGTTCTGAACGACTTGAACTTTTGAGGGGTTGCCTTGAGTCCGTCCTTTGAAACCCAACAACCCAGAAACTTTCCCGAATCTACCAAAAGGTACACTTTTGGGGATTAAGTTTGAGGTTGGCTTTCTTGAGCACGTTGAGAGTGGACTTGAGGTTGTGCTCGTACTCCGAAGTGCTTTTGCTTTTGACGACTATATCGTCAACATACACTTCGACCTCCTTTCCAATCAGGTGCCGAAAAGCTTGTCTACCATCCTTTGATAAGTGGCTCCGGCATTCTTTAAACCGAATGGCATCTTTTTATAAGCGAAAATGCCGAAATCAGTAATGAAGGCCGTTTTTGAAGCGTCAATCTCATCCATTAAAACTTGATGGTATCCTTTGTACAGATCAAGAAAACAAAAAATTTCAAAGCCTATCAAAGCTTCTACTTTTTTATCTATGTTCGGAAGGGGATAGCAATCTTTGGGACAGTGCTTATTTAGATCGGTAAAATCTATGCACATCCGCCATCCTCCTTCTTTTTTCTTGATCATGACAGGATTGGCCACCACGAAGGATACTTCACTTCGAATAACACATCCGCCTTCAATAATTGACGGACTTCGTCACGGATGACTTGACTTCGTCTGCCGCAAAGAGTCTTTGCTTCTGTTTATCGGCCGGACTGAAGGATCAATATTTAACCGATGAGTGATTACCTCGGGGGCACTCCGGTCATGTCCAACGGAGACCATTGCAAAGACGTCTTTATACTCCTTGAGGAGCTGGATGGTTTTTTCCCGAGTAGGGGCGTTCCCGCGAAGCCGATCTTAACCGTTCTGGATGGATCGTCTTCGTACAGCTGGACTGTCATCGAGTTCGGCTCCGGTATGACTTCGGTCATCGCCTATGACTCCGGCTGCTGTGATTGCTATGCTTGGTGGTGCCGATCTGACTGCTCGGCACTTCTAAGCGCAATTTGCAGACATTCCTTTGCTCTCTTTTGGTCACCTCGGATGACCGCTATCCCTCCTTTAGTAGGGATCTGATGGTGAGGTGATAGGTGGAGCAAACGGCCCGAACTGTGTTGAGCCAGTCTCTTCCCAGGATGACGTTGTACGGGGACCGAGCTTTCACCACGAAAAACTCAATCATCGTACTGGAGCTAGTAGGCGCTTTCCCCACCGTGATCGGAAGGCTGATAATACCTTCAGGGCGGGTGTCCTCCTGGTGAAGCTCTTCAGGGGAAGCGGAGCCGGACTGAGCCGAGCTGGGTCCACTTCTAGTTTGTCGAAGCACTCTTTAAAAAGAATGCTAACCGACGCTCCTGTATCCACAAACACCCTGTGGATCAGTTTGTTTTGCCACTCCGGCTTGGATGACAATGGCGTCTTGGTGAGGAGAGATGGCCGGGACGGGATCAGCAGCCGAGAACGTAATCACTTCGTCCTGCTTCAGCCTTTTATGCGTTGGCTCCTCTCGATTGGAGCCTCTGCGTTCTGACTTTAGGGACGACTTGGTCTTCCCGGCAGGGAGCGCGTCAATAGTCTGGATTACTCCATCATATTGCGGCTCGTCATCGTCTTCGGGATCCGGCTGCCTTTTCGGATCCTGAGAGCGCAGTTCGCACCACTCTGCTTTTTATTCTTCTTTGGCTGCTTGCTTCGGTATTTTTTCAATGTCCCTGCCTTCACAAGAACATCGATACCGCAGCCAAGTTTTCTGCACTCCTCAGTATCGTGACCGTGGTCTTGATGGTAGGAGCAGTAGCTATCCTGTGGTCGGCGCGCGGCTGATTTCGTCATCCGCTTTGGCTTTTCGAATAGGTCAGAGTGCAGTTCGAAAATTTCCGCTCTCGGCTTGTTCAGCGGTACGAACTGAGCGGGGCGCTTCTCGGGATTGAGACGTGGTCCCAATCTGTCTTGTTGCACCGGAGCCCTTTGAATTCTTTCAAATGGAGTCCGGCGAGGATGCCCTGATCGCTATGATCGGGCTTCCTTCTGTCTCCTCGGGTCGATGAGCTGTCTAAGACCGTTTGCGACGGTCTGCCTCATCGGCCCGGGAGTACTGGTCCGCAATGTCCCACATTTCCTGAGCTGTCTGCGGACCGCACTCAACGAGCTTCCTGTAGAGAGCTCCGGGCAGGATTCCATTTTGGAATGCCTAGATGACAAGCAGATCGTTGAGATCGTCTACTTGCAGGCATTCCTTGTGGAATCTTGTCATAAAGTCGCTGATTTTTCGTCGCGACCTTGACGAATGGAAAGCAGCTGAGCCGAGGTGATGCGGGCTTCCGCTTTCTGAAAGAAACTCTGTGTGGAAGGCATCCATTAGAATCTCGGTAAGATCTGATGCTGCCCTGGGGGAGGCTATCGAACCACCTTCTCGCGTTCCCGATGAGCAGCTCGGGAAACAGCTTGCACATGTGGACCTCGTTGAGACCCTGGTTCGCCATGTTATATTGATAGCGCCCCAAGAAATAGTGAGGGTCCACGAGCCCGTCGTAAGTCATCGACGGAGTTCGGTAGTTCTGTGGTAGGGGAGTTCGGGTGATGTCGTCCGAGAACGGAGTCTTCAGTGCTCCGTACACGGCGAATCCGATATCTCGTCGGTATGGAGGAGATTGAGTTCTCCTGTGATTCCCGGTACCGAGGAGGAACTGGAAATGTGGGGGACGGGGATTCTTCTCCTGGGAGATGCGACACTACTGCGGCGGTAGTGACTTTCTTGTGCGGAGGGAGAAGGAGAATCCGCCGTTTTCGTCTCCGGCTGCTTTTGGCTTTTTCGCAGGAAGGTTAAGAATTCCTCCTGCTTCGCCTCCAAAAACTGCTTGACAGCCTCATTCAAATCGGGCGCTGGGAAGACTCAGTGGGACGATTTTTGGAGCGGCTTGTTCCTTCGCCATGAGAACTGGTGGTGGATTTATCCCTAGGCTGTTTTCCAGACCTGTGGGATGGATTGGCTTCCTCCTGGTTCTCACGGGCAGGAATACGGGTACTCTGCGATCTGGTATGCATTTTTGGGTGGAAAAAATGGATCAAAAATTCGCTTTATCACAAATTTTGTTCTCTGCTTCCCACAGACGGCGCGCCAGTGATGGATCCGCGAATTTTGATGTTAGTAAATGCTGGTAGAGAATGAAGATTACGACACAAAGAATTTACGTGGTTCGATTTATGAAGTAAATCTACGTCCACGGGGAAGAAGGGAGGGCAAGATTGTATTGCTTGATCTGGGATTACAGCTTACAACACAGACTTGCTATATGGTATTTATCTCTAGAGAGCTTAACCCTTTTCTATCTGATCTAAGTTCTATTTATACATCGAACTAGGATCGTGGTTTGCAGCCCCACTAACAAGATCGGTGGTGAGCAATAACTGCTCAATAACTGCTTCATACCACTAAATAGATCGTGGGTATAGTGGAGGTCGTGGAGGTCCTTTCATGAGTCCACTAACTCCTAGTTCGGTCGAATGCTGAGACCGAACTGCTGGACTTTACCGATCAGCTCTTGCCGATCTGAGAGGAGAGCTTGACTGGTCGGCTTTACCGAGCTGTAGGCTGAGTCCGAACTCTTTGGTCGTGCCGAACTTTACGAGCTAATAGGCCGAGTCGAAATCTTTTGGTGCGTGCCGAACTCTTTGGTGCCAGCCGAACAGATACTCTTATGGGCTCTAGGCTGATAGGCCGTCACTGTGTTATTGGGCTTGCCATTAGGGTTGGTTCGTACCCCATCAGG